>NC_041395.2:205911735-206199235 GCF_900747795.2 Erpetoichthys calabaricus
TATATATATATATATATATATATATATATATATATATATATACAGTGGTGTGAAAAACTATTTGCCCCCTTCCTGATTTCTTATTCTTTTGCATGTTTGTCACACAAAATGTTTCTGATCATCAAACACATTTAACCATTAATCAAATATAACACAAGTAAACACAAAATGCAGTTTGTAAATGGTGGTTTTTATTATTTAGGGAGAAAAAAAAATCCAAACCTACATGGCCCTGTGTGAAAAAGTAATTGCCCCCTGAACCTAATAACTGGTTGGGCCACCCTTAGCAGCAATAACTGCAATCAAGCATTTGCGATAACTTGCAATGAGTCTTTTACAGCGCTCTGGAGGAATTTTGGCCCACTCAACAATTTTGCAAAGATGTAATTCAGCTTTATTTGAGGGTTTTCTAGCATGAACCGCCTTTTTAAGGTCATGCCATAGCATCTCAATTGGATTCAGGTCAGGACTTTGACTAGGCCACTCCAAAGTCTTCATTTTGTTTTTCTTCAGCCATTCAGAGGTGGATTTGCTGGTGTGTTTTGGGTCATTGTCCTGTTGCAGCACCCAAGATCGCTTCAGCTTGAGTTGACGAACAGATGGCCGGACATTCTCCTTCAGGATTTTTTGGTAGACAGTAGAATTCATGGTTCCATCTATCACAGCAAGCCTTCCAGGTCCTGAAGCAGCAAAACAACCCCAGACCATCACACTACCACCACCATATTTTACTGTTGGTATGATGTTCTTTTTCTGAAATGCTGTGTTCCTTTTACGCCAGATGTAACGGGACATTTGCCTTCCAAAAAGTTCAACTTTTGTCTCATCAGTCCACAAGGTATTTTCCCAAAAGTCTTGGCAATCATTGAGATGTTTCTTAGCAAAATTGAGACGAGCCCTAATGTTCTTTTTGCTTAACAGTGGTTTGCGTCTTGGAAATCTGCCATGCAGGCCGTTTTTGCCCAGTCTCTTTTCTTATGGTGGAGTCGTGAACACTGACCTTAATTGAGGCAAGTGAGGCCTGCAGTTCTTTAGACGTTGTCCTGGGGTCTTTTGTGACCTCTCTGATGAGTCGTCTCTGCGCTCTTGGGGTAATTTTGGTCGGCCGGCCACTCCTGGGAAGGTTCACCACTGTTCCATGTTTTTGCCATTTGTGGATAATGGCTCTCACTGTGGTTCGCTGGAGTCCCAAAGCTTTAGAAATGGCTTTATAACCTTTACCAGACTGATAGATCTCAATTACTGCTGTTCTCATTTGTTCCTGAATTTCTTTGGATCTTGGCATGATGTCTAGCTTTTGAGGTGCTTTTGGTCTACTTCTCTGTGTCAGGCAGCTCCTATTTAAGTGATTTCTTGATTGAAACAGGTGTGGCAGTAATCAGGCCTGGGGGTGGCTACGGAAATTGAACTCAGGTGTGATACACCACAGTTAGGTTGTTTTTTAACAAGGGGGCAATTACTTTTTCACACAGGGCCATGTAGGTTTGGATTTTTTTTCTCCCTAAATAATAAAAACGATCATTTAAAAACTGCATTTTGTATTTACTTGTGTTATATTTGACTAATGGTTAAATGTGTTTGATGATCAGAAACATTTTGTGTGACAAACATGCAAAAGAATAAGAAATCAGGAAGGGGGCAAATAGTTTTTCACACCACTGTATATATGTAGATATATATATATATATATGTAGATATATATATATATATATATATATATGTAGATATATATATGTAGATATATATATATATATATATATATATATATATATATATATATATATATATATATATATATATATATCTACATATATATATGTAGATATGTATGTATGTGTATATAATGCTCTGCTTATGCTGGCCTAGCTCAGTTATTTATCGAATGTCATACTTCCCTGATGCCTGTTACCTTAAAACACCTTTGACATGCCAACATTTGGCTGTTGCATCTGTCCACATCTTAGAAGAAGCACACAAAAAGCATTATTTGAATGGAAATAATCTGAAAAAAATGTTGGATTTTATTTCTTATGTTCTTCCCAATCATTTGTAGATTGTATCATTTAACTTCTCCTGTATATAAACAAAGTGTGCATCCCCACACTGAGGGTTATTTATGTATGCTGTGCTGGAAATATAAGGCTTAAGACTAAGATAGTAAGAATGGGCAGTTTACATACCTGTAAATATATGTATGCCAGTATCCATTACCCTTCACCAATTTAATTTAGATTTCTGATTTTCCAAAGCAAATTAAGAAAATGTCAGGGGAGTGTATATATAAAAGAAGTTCATGAATTGCAGAAGCAGGCCAATTCCACAGAAGACATGTCTATCAAAGAAGTTTAACAAGTTTACTTTTTCCTGTTTTATCACTTAGTTTGTAAGTTAAGAATAAAAATTTGAATAGTTGCCAGTGCATAGCATTAATATTGTGTCAACTGGATCAACACTGCACCATTAACACTAGTATCCCTGAAGCCTACGAAAAAACTCATAATCCCGGGCCACCTTAAATTCCTTCGCATGTCTCTTCATCAGCATCTTTGTTTTGCAAATGTGTCGATCAGCACAAGCAGCCTGCTATCCCATCCCCCAACTGATGGAGCTGAGTCCATCGCAAAATTCTAAGAGCTCAAGTCTCTTTATCTGGCAGTGAGGTGCCTGGAGTTGTATAGGGTAAATAATATATCATTATTTGGAATGCATTCATTTCATGTATGTACATTTCATGTGTGTTCCGTGTTTACAATGATCTGTTTAAGTGTAGGGTGACAGGAACTGCTGAACACATAGCTAAAACAGAAACTTTTTCCATGTTGAAAGTTAGGGTGAAGATGGAAGTGTATTAGGTTCTATTCTGAGTCCATTGGTTTTCATGATAGTGATAGAGGTAAAGACCCGGGAATTGTGTGAAGGATTGCCATCAGAGCTTTTGCATGTTAATGAATGGGAATGAAGTAGAAGATACTGAAATGGAAGGATAGTTTGGAAACAAAAGGTCCCAATGTGAATATAAGTAAAACTGAATTGATGGTTGAAGACATAGGAGCAGGGCTATTTGTGTGGTTAAAAATGTTGGGAGACACGGTTTGGTGGATGCTGGTGTGTAAAAGATATAGGAGTGTGAAGATTAATCAGCCAGCAGTGAGTGCATCCTTTCATTATAGAAAGTGTATGAGAGGGTTGAAGAATGTTGATGTGCTAAGTGTGATTATAGATATCGTCAATAGAATAATTTTAAAGAAAGCAAGGAAGTTTTGATGTTCAGGTAACATTTTGAGTGCAGACTGAGGTGTTGATGCAGCAATGATAATAATGATAATAATCCCTTGGGATTAATAAAGTATCTATCTATCTATCTATCTATCTATCTATCTATCTATCTATCTATCTATCTATCTATCTATCTATCTATCTATCTATCTATCTATCTATCTATCTATCTATCTATGAGAGCAAGGGTAATATATGCATTGAACAATTTTGGGGAACTATCTCCCATTCTGATTTCTAAAGACGTCTCTCTGGCATTGAAGGAAAATGTTTATGGAGATTTTTGAGGTTTATTGTACTCTGTGGTAGTGAGATGTGTCTGATGAAAGCAGAAAATAGAGCAAAGCTGGAAAGAACAGAGATGAGAGTAATAAGATGGATGTTTGGAGTTCACGGGTAAGGAGGAGAAGAATCCTGAGTGAAGAGGAAATATTGGTGTGTAGATGATAGGGGTTCTGCTGAAGGGAAGCAGACTAAGTTGGTTTGGGCATGTGTAGCAAAAGGCATGTAGGATTATTCGGTGACAAGGTATACCAAGATGTAAGGGATGGGGTCAAGAGGGAGGACAAAAAAAGACAAGGTTTTAGGTGGTTTCAGATGATATTACAAGAATGGGTCTCACCCCAAGGGGTGCCTGGGACCCTGAAGACAGGAAAAGAAAGATTTGGGGACTAACTGGCTAACCTGAGTAAATCTAGAAAATTACCATTAAATTGGTGATGATGATGTCATCTTGGAATGTTTCAAATTATGGTCAGTCTGCATGGAACGGACTTGAGTATGTGTGAGAGTGAATCATTAAACTCTAATGACTCTTAGTTGAATCTGTTTGAGTTTACTGAATTTCTAGTAGATCTAAAAACACTGGCCGTGTTTCCATTGCAGTTATGCACAAGATAGATGAGATACTCCTAAAAAGTCGACAGAACACAAATATGAATTGTCTGTGTTTCCATTGAGTGATTTTATGTGAATAAAGTTTGTTTGTCATCTCAAATTAAAATAACAACTAATATAAAGGGTGTGGATTGTTAGTTCAGTTGCGTCGACAATTGCCATGTTCATTTTAAATCGTAAGCAACAAGAGCATGACTACAATAAAGAGGCAGTGGCCACGTATTAGGAATTTCTTTGAAACTGTCCACAGTGATTTTATTGTGGAGCTTTGGGTACAAAATGTTAGGATGAGCAGCACAATATGCCCTCTTGTGTCCCCTGCCATAGCATACCCAAGAAAGCCAGTCTTGACCGAGAAGTGCATAGCCAGTGTGCTTAATACTAGAATTATCGAACCCTACAAAAAAACTCGTAACCCCAGCCCACCTTAAATCCGTTCGCACCTCTCTGTCAGTGTCTTTTGTGTTGTAAATATGTCAGTTTGCAGTGGCAGCAAGCAGCCTGCTATCCCTTCAGTTCCCCACTCACAACCCCCCCCCCCCCCCCAACTCAGCTGAAGTTCTACCAGCTCAAGTCTCCTAATCTGGGTGTGAGGTGCCTGGAGTTGTACAGTATACAGTAAATAATATATCCTTATTTGGAATACATACATTTCATGTGTGTTCCATGTCTGCAACAATCTGGGTAAATACAGAATATTGGTAAATGTGAGGCAAGAAATGTTGAACATATAACTAAAACAGAATTTTTTTTCATGTTATAATAATAACAAAATGCAGACGTGAAGTGTATAATGTGTGAAGACTGAAGTCCAAATATCAACACTTTCACAAAAGGTATAACAAAACAAGTGTGCTTTTATTCAAAAATACTGTATAACCGAAGAAAAAGAAATTATTCAATTTTCATGTTACTGCCAATATGTAAAAAACAAAGCCTAAATACCAATTGTATGGCTGGTATAGAGGTAAGAACGGCTACTTCTAAATCAAGAGGTTGTGGGTTCAATCCTGGGTCTATCCCATATTTTCCGTTTTGAGTAGTGAGCTTCTGTTATTATTACTATTATATAAAAACTTACATTTGCTTTGAGTCTGTAACAGCTGGTGTAAAGTTTTACTACTTGTAAAAGATATTGCTGAAGGAATATAAGCAAACACACAAATGCTGGTATCTTTTTGTCACTTGAAATTTTTTTTTTCAGTTTTATTCTTGAATTAAAGGACGCATGTTACGTTATACCTTCGCAAAAGTGCTTATTTTATATTTGAGTAACCACTTGAATGACATCAAATCTGTCTCTGCCTCTCTCATTAAAGCACACACACAACGCTATGCCATTTCAACTTTTTTTTTTTCGGTCTTGCCAAACCTCCACTTTATGTTGCATGGTACTGAGAATGCAGACAGATTTCCTTTTAAGTTGTGTACACTATCAGCATGGCACTGCCAGATCTAAACATTATCGTGGAGAATTGCTTGTGTACTGAAGTGACCTTAGCTGCAGGTGGAAGTTCCACTTTATTTATGGTGCCAGGCAAGAGTTGTGTTGTAGTGCAGCAGTTTATTAGCCAGCGAAGGCGATGTGAAGAAGTTGTCTGTTGTTACGGTTCTCCCTTTGTCCAGAAATGGTTTTATCACCATAGTCTTGGAAAGTCTTCCTCCCATGGGACGACTGGGATCTTTTCCAAATAAGGAGTAGCATTGCACATGCTCATGCAAACCTGTTGTTTTTCACACGTTCTGCATGGGTGTCTCGGTTTTCAAAGCTCAAATGCCGCATTATAGTCTTACAGCGGTCACAGGGTATCTTTGATAGCTGGTACAACAAATAGTTCTGGCCATACATCAATCACAGCACCACCTGTGGTCATCTTTGCTCTTGTGAAAAGAACGGAGATAAGCGCCATCAACTCAGAGAGAAAGGGGCAAGTTCATTGTACCACATGAACATGACTGAGAGAACAAAACTGAATAAAAAAAAAAAAGCAAAACTTTTAGTAGCAAAAATTTACAATGGGTGTTACAGACTCAAATGTATGTTTTTATTATATAATAGTAAACTACTCAAAATGAAAAATGTGGGGAAGACCCAGGCTTGAACCCACAAACTCTTGGTTTAAAGCAGCCGTTCTTACCTCTAACCCACCCATGCAATTGGTATTTGGGCTTCGGATTTTACATATTGACAGCTACATGTAAATTGAATAATTTATTTTTTTTTGTTATATTCTTGAATAAAGATGCACTTGTTTTGTTATATGTTTTGTGAAAGTACTGGATATTTGAACTTCAGTCTTTACACATTATTCATTTCACATCAAAATTTTATTAATTTTTACTATAACATGGAAGACATTTCTGTTTTAATTATGTGTTCAACATTTCTTGCCTCGCATTTCCTGTCATCCTACATTTATCCAGCTTGTTGTTGACACGGAATACACATGAAATGTATGTATTCCAAATAACGATATATTATTTACCCTATACAACTCCAGGCACCTCACACCCAGATAAACAGACTTGAGCTGGGAGAACTTCACCTGCATCGGTGGGGGATGGGATAGCAGGCTGCTTGCTGCTTGTGTTGATCGACACATTTGCAAAACAAAGACGCTGATGGAGAGGTGCGTAAGATTAGATTAGATTATTTTATTTATAAAAGCACATTTAAAACAACAGAGGTTGTGCTAAAGTCCTGTACAAAAAAGTATTAAAATAAACACAATACAAACAATCATGCAAAAGCAGATTAATAAAACAACCAATTATAATATCCACCACAATCCCATTATACACAGTGAAAGACAGAAGAAAACAAGTAGGTCTTAAGCCGACTTTTAAAAACTTCGATAGAGGATGAAGACCTGATGTGAAGAGGCAAGTCTTTCCAAAACCGTGGAGCAACAACTGAAAAAGCTCCATCTCCCCTTGACTTCAGGCAAGATCTTGGCACTACAAGGAACAGTCGTCCAGATGACCTCAGTGCTCTTGGTGGCACATAGGGGTGAAGAAGGTCACAGATATATTTTGGAGCGAGACCATGCAAGGCTTTAAAAACAAACAAACAAGATTTTAAAATCAATGCAACACCTCACCAATAGCCAGTGGAGAGAGGCTAAAATGGGGGAGATGTGATCCCTTTTCCTCGACCCAATCAAAAATCTAGCTGCAGCGTTCTGAACCAGCTGAAGGTGCAACAGAGCAGATTTTGGCATTCCCACATATAAGGAAGTACAATAATCAAGGCGAGATGTAATAAAGGCATAAATGGCTGTTTCTAAGTCCTTCTGTTATAGAAAGGATTTTAGTTTAGAAATTTGCCTCAGTTGGTAAAAACTGGACTTTACTACCATGGAGATTTGTTTTTCAAAACTTAGTGATGACTCAAAGATGATACCTTGGTTTCTGATATCATTATTAATTATTGCTGCTATAGGTCCTAACTGCATGCCGATTTCAACTGCAGATGTGGTAGTACCAAAATAATGACTTCTGTTTTATTTTCGTTTAATTGCAAGATATTTTGTGCCATCCAATATTTAATATCCTCAAAGCATTTCAACAGCTTTTTTACAGATGAAGTGATGTGAGAAGTAACTTTGAGGTACAGCTGTGTATCATCAGCATAACAATGATGTATGACATCATGTTTGTAAAAGATGGCCCTCAAGGGGAGCAGATAAAGGGAAAATAGAAGGGGAGCCAGGATGGAACCTTGAGGGATGCCTTGTGTGAGAGGAGCTGGCTGAGAGAAATTCCCATCTATGTTAACAGACATAGATCTGCCTTTCAGGTAGGACACAAACCATTTCAGTGCACAGCCTTGAACGCCTACTTCATCCTGAAGCCATTTTAACAGAACTCCATTGTCCACTGTTTCAAATGCCTCACTGAGATCCAGCAGAGCCAATTCAGTGTTATGAAGTTTTTTAAAACCTTACTGAAACACATCACCTACATTGTTATCCTCCAGATATGAAATTAACTGCAAAGGAACCACTTTCTCCATAATTTTGGACAGAAATGGGAGCTTAGAAATAGGCCTATAGTTTGAAAGAGCTGTAGGATCAAGTGTGGGCTTCTTCTGCAAAGGCTGAACAATCGCATGTTTAAAGTTGTCTGGCATTATACCGGATTTTAGACAGTTGTTAATAATAGCCAACACAATTGGACTAAATGCTCTAAAAGTATCTTTAAATAGGCGTGCAGGTAAGATATCTAGCGGATAATTGGAAGGTTTCATATGCAGGATTATATCAGCTAGCTGAGAAGAAGAAATAGGTTGAAAGGAAGTAAACAGGCTGTGCACTGGCCTTAGAGTGACTGGTATCATCCTACAGTAATCAACACTTGGAAGAGTAATGTTGGAACGAATGGCTTGAATTTTATTTATAAAATAATTAAGAAAAAGCTCACAGGTCTCAGGCATACTCTCAAGGAAGCCGCTGACAAGTGGGTTTAAGAGAGTGTTTATGGTGCTAAACAGCACCATAGGTATCGAGGCAGCATTCTCAATTAAACACGATAAAAAATGTGATTTTGCTGATCTCACAGCCTCTTGCTAGGACTTCCAGCGAGTTCTAAGAATTTCATAAGAGACCTGCAGTTTGTCCTTTTTCCACCTCTGCATTCCTGTCTGAGCGCACAAGTGGCCTCATTTAGCCAGGGCTGAACACTGGCTTTTTCCTTGGCTCTCCTTAACTTTAAGGGTGCGACCAGTATCCATACAAGTGAGATCGAGAAGCTTAACTATATCAGTAATATCCTGACACACAGAGAGGGCTTCTAACACCAAGGGTAAATTGTCAGAAAAAATATCACAGAATTTCCATGCTGTGTCAGCATTTATACTGCGCAAAAAGTGCTGTGGTTTAGTGAAATTGATGGGCGGACACAAAAACTTAATTTCAAAAACAACTGCAAAATGATCAGAAATACTGACGTCAGAGATCTCCAGGTGCCTCATGCATAACGCTGTGCGTAGAATTCGCACTATAACATGACGTAAGCACAAAAGCCGAAATGTGCTTACACACAGAAAAATCCAGATGCAGGAATCTGTGTGTTCGCCAACTTCCGCGTTCTTCCGCTACATAAATCCCGCTCAGCATGGAAATAAACGCAAGTGCACGTGCTTGCTGTCCTGCCCCAACTCCTCCCAGAATTACGCCTCTTTGAATATGCAAATCAATATAACTAGCCCTTAAGCCCAGCGTTCTGTGAAAAGGCAATGGCAAAAGTACGAGGAAAAATTTCAGCGAATACCAAATGGAGACAAAGAAAAACGTACTATTTGTTGGTTTAAACAGTTATATAAGCAACAAAAGGAAGTTGATCGAGTGACATAGCATGTCGGAGAAACTCGAAAGCTCAAGTTCACAAAGTCGCACAGTGCCCGTAATAAAAAAGTTGTCACATATCAAAGTTGGCGTGAAAAGGTGACTCGTAGCCCAACATCTGAGTGTCATATGAAAGCTTATTAGGGTACATTGAAAAGAAAAGGCACACAGTGTGTAAAAAGCACGAAATGTCAACTTTAATCTTGAAATTTCCACTTTAATCACATAGTTTATTTTGTCATTAAAGTAGAACATCAATAAACTTCATCTTAAAATCGTTTAATTTACTAGTTTCTCAAATCCCATCGTAACTAAAGTAGCACATTAAATGGTTTGTTTTGTATTTGATCTTTTATGTGCACTATGTGCTATTCCTCCGACAGGACACAGAATCCATTATGTTCGTAATATTACAGCTCTCTGAGTAATTAAAATACTGAGAAGTATACGTGATATCATTTGCATGATGATATGAGTTAAAGCATGTTATTAAACATGGAAATTCTGTGGCGCAGTGATTGTTCATGTCTTACAGCAAGATGCTTGCTGCGCCATGCGCGACCTTCAATGAAATGCTTTATTACAGAAGTAATGTCTTTTTCAAACGTACTAACCCCCAATTCCTGTCCTTACTTTTCCTTCTCCAAATACCCAATCGCCACACAATCAGATCTGTGAAATAAAATAGACGTTAAGCCATCTGTAAGCTTACAACTTCGGTTCTTCAAAACTTTTAAGGAACATCGAAATATCTTCGTAGTGTTTAATTATTCTATCCATCTATCCTTCCAGTGTCACGCCAGCCACAGCATGAATACAGCGCGAGGCAAGAGCAAACTGTGAACGAAGCTCAAGCTCACTAGCGCTGTGGCACCGTGTAGTTAAAAAGTTTTATCTGTATAATATAATCAACATATTTTGCTACATTTCATCTTAAAAATGATATCATCATCATACGTAAATACACGCTTTATAAAGTGGCTCAGGTTGTGCAATATTATAACTGTATCATAAGTACAATTACCTCACGGTAACTTGCAAGTACAAACAGTTCTACAAGGAGCACTTGAGCCGCCGTCGTGGATGTGGATCTAAGAAAGGGTAACCACACAGGAACAGTAGCACTGCTTTGACGCTGGGTGCCGCCAGTCTGCAAAACCTAACGGAGAACTTGCGTACGACAGGGTATGAGGTACCATGGAAAAGTGCGTGGCTTTACGCCAAGTATAGGTTTTATACATCGCGATTTGAATGTGGAAATGTTCTTACGCAACATTTCTGTGCGTACGCACTGTTTATACATGAGGCCCCAGGTTATTTGCAGGAAGGCCAAGTGTTAGAACTAAGTCCAATGTATATCCTCCCTGATGTGTGGGACTTGACACCACTTGAGTGAAATTAAAAGAATCCACAAGACTTAAAAAAAAATCTTTAACCAGCGGTTTTGTCGGACATCAAACATGAATGTTAAAATCTCCCAGAATCAGCATTCTATCAGCGCATGACACCATGAAAGATAAGAACTCTGAGAACTCTGGGACAAAAGCCTTATTATATCCAGGAGGTCTATAAACCAGTGCACACAATACAGGATTTGTAAGATCAATTATAAACAGCTGAGCCTCAAAACTGGAGAAATTGTCTACAGTCAAAAGTCTACATTTAAAACGATTTTTAAAAAACCATTGCAAGCCCACCCCCTTGACTAGCAATTCTAGGTGAGCTAAAAAAAGGTACAATCAGGAGGAGAGAGATCATGGAGAGAAATTGAGTTGCCAGCAGTTAACCAAGTCTCTGACATAAACAGAAGGTTCAGGTTGCGAAATGTAAAAAAGTAATTTAAAACAAAAGATTTGTTGGCTACGGACCGAACGTTCATTAAGGCCATCTTCGCAGAACAGTTTGAAGGTGTTTCACAGTCTTTTTGATTGATTTTTATCATACGTGAGTATTGAAGTGAGCGAAGGTTATCAAAGTTAACTCCTCCACCCCTCGCACTTGATCCACTGAAAGAATATCCAGGAGCAGAACAGATGGTAGGAATTAAACTGACAGCCAGAAAACCATAGGGAATACTCCAGCGCAGCCTTTGACGAGAACCGTGATGTATATAGCAGGGCCATCTTAAAATTCCTAAGGCAACACAGTGATTATATAATCCAGCTCCTATATGAGGCATCCAGGTCAAGCTCCTTAGCTCAACAGATGAATAAGCAAGCACCATGAAAAAGCATACGCTTTAGCCCATAAGCTGAAGAACAGGAGATCAGATCCAGAAAAAATGATATAAAATAAAAACTAGTCACTGTTCATGCGGCCACCTGCTCCCCAACATGCCACCCTGACACAAAGGTTCAAAAACACATTACCCAGCCAGCCCCACGGCAGAACTGACAGACAACTGAACAAAACCAGAAAGAAAGTTTCAACTTACTCACGGTATGCCGGGGTCAGACCAAAGTGTCATGAGGAAGCGAGGGCTTGTGCAAACCTTAAGACGTCCAGCAGGATCTTAGCGAAGGCAATGGAACAACTGCAGGTAGATCTCCAAAATGTTCAGAGGAAAAAAGTAGACAGAGAAAGTCCTAATCAGGAATATGAAGAAAGATCCTGCCACAAACGCAACAACAAAAAACAAAAATGGACAGCAGCAGACAAAACACGCCAGCATTCGCCCAACCGTAACCGGAAGTATATTACATAAAGGAATTTAAGGTGGCCCGGAATTATGAGTTTTTTTGTAGGCTTTAGGGATTCTAGTGATAAACTGGCTACCTGTGCAGAGTACAGGGTTGTTGCCGAACCTTTTGGTGTGAGCAAAACCAGCATGTCAAGCCATATGCTCCAAAGTAATAAGGCACTTTACCTGATGTGGAAGAGGCATAGCATTTTTCGCAGTGAGATTACAAGGCAAACAAAGTATCTCAGGTGTATGGTAAAGTCGACGGCTCACATATCCCTATTCATGTACCAAGTGATGGGTATCGGAATTATGTTAAGAGGAATGACTGGACATCTGTAGTTCTGCAGGTGGTTGTTGACAACAGATTAATGATCAGGGACATTTGTGTTGTGTGGAAGAATAATTTTAGGGTAACATAGCATTCATCTTTAAGAAATAGCATAAAGGGTTAATAAATGTCAGAAATGAGATAAAGATCAAGTGAACAACAATATTTACACTGAAATACAAGAATTGGTTTAGGACAAATACTGATATGGTCAAGTAAATAAAGAATGTACCAGAAGAAAGGTTGATGTAATATACAAAATGTACTGAAGGATGGCTATGAGATGACTAAGAAATCATCAGATATCCTATAAACTAGAATGGACAGTTGTTATATGCTTAGAAATTTCAAGAGTGGTGGATCATCTCAAAAGGTATAAGAAGAACCAGAATATAATATAATAATACTTTTATTTCATATAAATCATTTGGGTGTAAACCAACAAACCAACCAGAGTAAAATGTATGCATTGATTGACACTGTATGTAAATTCAACAGTTTATAAAATGAACCTCTGTTCTTTGTTCTGTGTTCTCTGACCATTCTGACCATGTTGTAATGGACTGCTTCTGAAAAATGCTCCCTCCAAGGCATTTTACTAAGGAGTAACTAATTACTGAATTATCCTGTTAGAGGATATTTCTTTTTTTAATAAGACATTAAATTTTGACCACAGTTGTCATCTGATAGTGTTCATGATACTACTGTATTCGCCATATCACATTTGCACGGGTATTTGAAAGTTTACATATGTCATGTCATATGACCTAAATGCGAAAAAAGTGTTTCCATTGCAGTTTTGCAAATTATTGCTTTGTCGAATCGCCTGAAAAACCACCTCAAGCGAGCATATAAATGATTTTGTGAATTTTGAGGGGGTTTTTTTTTCCAAAATGTATGTTTTTCCATTACTTTTTTTGTTTTGCAATTTCAAAATGTACATTAAGGAGGTTAAGGGAAACACGGTAACTGTTATGTTTTAAAATGCATTAGTCATCATATTCAAAACTGACACATCAGTGAAGCAGAATACTTTCTATGAAAAGTTTCATTTTAGAAAAGCCAATCAAAATCTGCAAGATAATTTGTGTATGTTTTAGCCCAAGTACGAGAGGAAATATAAAAGTGGTAAATGACAGAGGCGGTAAAAGCATTAAGTAGCCTCTGACTGAGAAGCTGTCAGTAAAAATGTGGAATAAATGCTTTTTGTAATCCTGTGTTAGGTGAACATGCTTTTTCTGTTTAATTTTTCATATACCTTGATTGAATTCAGGATTACAGACAGACCCGTCTTCAGGGTCTGCATGACTTTTTAGAATAAGACATTGGGTATTGCTTGGTCAGGCTTTCCATATATATTGCATGGCAAAATAGAATTTCTCCTAGCTACACTGAAAAATCGTGTTTAATGGTTTTGGTTTTATCATTCATTGTAGTCTGTCCCATTTCTGACTCAAAAATTTGCACTCTGGCCTCTTCATTAGTGTCTGTAGAACAGCACAAGCTTGACTTGTTGGTAGTGTTTTATCATGAAATGATTGCCAGAAGAAATGTTACATTTAGGAATAGTTACCCTAGTTTATATCTATTGTTAATGATCCTAACCAGTTTTACTACAAAGTTTGAATGGAACTATTGTGCACATGTTTGGTTACAGTGTTGCTATCATTGCCCTTTAAATGTGTTTTCAGTCACATTACATTTTTGCCATAGTTCAAGCAAAGCAGCCTTTATATCAGGCTAATACAAGTGCTAAAATAACAACCCCCGGATTTGAAATGATTGCAGATCTTTATTGATTCTGGGTTGAAGTATATTAATGTTGATGAATGACACTGCCCCATATTTTCTGTTAGAAGGTGATTTTCTGCATCCATTTCACATGGAAGAGATTCATGGACTAGAATCTTCTCTGCCATATTCATATACAACAGATGGGCCATCATTACTATTTGATGTTTTTATGCCAGCATCTATAGGTAGTGCTCTGAATATCACTCTGACAATATAAAGAACAATCAAAAAAAAGAATTGAAAAAGAAAGACGGACAGGAAGTTCCAGGAGTCAACAAGAATTTTACAGATTAGCAAGTACAACTCTAAACTGCTGTAACTCCTGGACTTCATTGGCTGTAGTTGCTCACTACAAGCTCAGCATGCTAAAGTTGATGTTATCCTGTTTGGCTGCAGGTTTTCAAAATAAAAAATAGGATGATGATGGGGGGCATTGAAGAACAAAGAAAAGGGGGGCAATGGAGAATATTGTCTGAAGGAGGAATAGAATCCCTCAGCATGTTGGAGAAAAGAACTGGGATTTTTCAGGACCTGTTGCTATGGAAATTATTTCCAACATTTGAGCGGAAAATTAATCCTTATTGAAACTTAGACCACACAGGAGCCTACCCGAAGGTATCAGAGTTTCCTAGTTAAAAAAATATGCAGTTATTTTTGCCCAAGGGTGTTTTTTTTAATGCAGAGCCTAATTTAATACTAAAAATAGACTTAACTGCACTGCTTCTTGCAGTCAAGGCCCCCGAGTTTCTTTCGGTGTGAAGGCCCTTGGATAACATTTTGTGTAATAAAAAGGAAATTAATGTTTGAAACAGGTTTCCTCCTTACAATGCTGCAGTGAATCTGTGTGGATCACAGTCGAGAAATGTTACACTCTAGAGCAAGTTGATAGGCGGGTTATTGAGAGCGTCATGGTGCTTTCCTACTGTATGGTAAATAAACTCTTAGGTAACATCATAGAGCTTCTTGACTAAATTATGAAAATACTGAAGTAACCATCTAGTTTTGCACAGTCCCAAATCTTAGGGGAATGGGGAAGTAAGAAAAGCATCATTACTCCCCACAAATAACTGCAGCATGGTATCTACTAAGAAAGCCTCTATGTGTCTCTATTCTGAATCTTCCAGTTTGCTCTTGTACATTTTGTCATTCAAAATGACAGACACAGTTATCCTTGAAATTAGTATAGAATACACACAGCAATAAATCAGTATTAAACTGTAAGTAGATCTGGTGCAGTCTGGTGCAACATCAGTACTAAGTCTCATTTCTTTCAGTGCTAATTCATTATAACACTAAAAAATTCAATATTTGGTCCAATGGATCCCAAAATATCATTGGGCAATATGAATAATGAAATATTTACAGTTTGCTTGACATGTTCTTTATAAATGAAGAATTTTCATTATTTTAAATAATTTTTTAATTTCCTGTGTTTTATAGGTTAACCTCACATTACAAAGCATGCTAGGAAACCTATTTGTATCATTTTAGCAAGTGTCTAAACAAGAGTTCACCTGACTAATGACAAATACTGTATGTTTGAAAGAATTATAAATGTTTTTTGGGGTTATGCTTGAGATGCATGACACCTGTTGATTATTTCTTGTCATAAGGTGAAATAACTCATATTGTAACGGCCGACCCCTTACCCAGCCGGCAGCCACACTACCAAAACCTGTGGCCTGGATAAATTCCTGAGATGAATTTACATATACCAAGCCATACCTCTAACAAATAATATTTTCCCATCAATCAACGGTTTAAACACAAGCACGCAAAAGCAGGTATGTCAAATAAGTGAATAAATATATTAAATGGAACACAACAATAAAACACTACTGCACATTCCCCATGTAGAAAAAAAAATATATATGTATATCCCTCCACCAAAGCAGCAATGTGAAAACACCATATATACAATAACATACCCTCCCTTGCCCTTGTAACATATAACACACACAACACAAATAACAATGAATGAATACTGAAATGACAATGATCGTGAACTTGAGTCCGGGTATATTACTGTCCTGAATACGGATGACTGGTCAACAAAGAATGGATGTGTTTGAATCTCCGGGAAAAATGGAACAATCTCACCGTGTATCCTCGGTGTGTGGTGGATAATGAAGTCCAACCCCGGAGTCTCTGGTGATGATTGAACTGAAGTAAATCTGGCAGAATGAAAAACAAACTGGATACAAAAGCGCAATGTGAAAAATAGCAGGTAATGGTGGTTCGTTGTCTTAAAATGAAATCTCTGTCTTTCTCCTTCCTCTTCCCTCTTTTCTATTCTGATTGTTTAAATAGTAAAGAGCCAGATGTAATTGATTGTGAACAGGTGCTTTCCATCTTGGGGCTGCGGTCTCTTTCCCTCATCCGTCCCTTCTGTATTTATGGGGACAACATTCACTGATGCACACATTATAAACAGCAAACGGGACGATGGAAACAAAACGCACTCAGCACAAACATTGAAAACACTATTACTATGAAGCACCGCTACAATATTAGTCATTGTATATAACCTTCATTACCCTAATTAAATTAAAAAAAATTCTCAATCTGCCAGTTTCCAAAGAGGAGGTGCAAGCTGGAACATTACTTGTGGAAAGTGTGTCACCATTTGATACGGGAGTCCTGATCACAATTGAAGTTTATGAATACTTTATGATTGAATGAAGTACCTTGTGGTTTTGGATATTGGCAACAGTATATTTTAGGGAAACTGAAATGAGACTAGTAAAGCAGGAAAACATGTTAATCAGACTTAGGCCTACATAATAACCTGTCATGTTAAAAAAGGAAGAGTTCTTGCCCCATGGCTTTTTTGTCAGAAGAATGATGAGGATAGGTCTAACTGCTGAAACACTTCTACAGCACCTTACCTTTATCTTCAAAAAAAGTTAGGTTTTTATCATACTGACTTGGGAGCATACTGTATCTCCACTAAAACAACAGTACTGCTGTAGGACATTTGCTATTTTGAAAATTTATTTGAAGTGTGTATTCTGACTACATTGAGTTTATAGACTTTGCACACTTTCTCTGAACACTTGCGTTTGTTATTACAGTAGAATAATACTTATTTTTGGAAACCTTTCAATAGATAGTATAATATGGAACTGGCAATATAAAGAAATGAGTATAATGATTTAATAATAAACTAGTTTATTAGCAACAGATTAGAACAGAATGTTTTTGCTTAAAATATATGATTGGCAAACCAGTGTATTACTTGCCAATTGGTAGTCAGTTTTCTGAATTGTGGGAACAAATTAATACACTTGCACAGGGAGTACAATTCTAGGTCTTTGCATGTGCCACTAAAGAAAATTAAGAAAAGTATGCTGTTCTACTTTTTTAGAGCTATTTTCATGCTAGTAAGCACAGATAAAAACGAAAATGTCATTTCCGGATATGATTAAAACAGGACATTGCTTTACATCTGTGGGCTGTAAATAATGCATGATGAGTCAACAGTTTGCTATGTTAATAAGAAATAAAAAGAAACTCAAAACTGTGAAGTGATCAAAATGCATGAATAAACTGATCAGAAACAATTAAAGTAGACAAAGGCACAAAGTGAATGCATAAACCACATACACACTGACCCAGTAGGGAATTGGTACACTGGTGCCTTTATGCTGATCTAATTTGGTGGGTCAACTTTGTGTGCAGTTTAGTCATATATTCGTGGATTTTTCGAGTAGGGGATGACTGTATTATGCTACTGTGTAGAAAAGAATTGTTTTTATTTCTAGATTTCTCCATTAATATTGTAAGTAAATTACAAATATGTAAATTGTATTGATATGCATTAATTTTGTGCTGCTTCTTTCTTGACACAGTGCAAACTAGGAAAAACTTCATTTTGTTCATTTGAGGACAGCTTCCTGAAGTCATTTCTAGTAATTAACCCTTATTTAACCAGTTTAATTTCATTTCATGGTGCACAGTACTGCGTGAAAACAGAACTATAAAACAGCTTGCCAGATGGAATCATATTCAGTGAAAATTAATAAAATGAAAAATAACATTCCTGGCAATGACAATCTTGCACTTGAAAGTTCAGCTGTTAATTATAGAATGCTCATAGCTGCCAAAATGTGTTACAGTAATTGCTGAAGACACTGAATTATACTGCAGCAGTACACACATAAACAGATGAACACAGAACCAGCAGTCGGATTTGGACCGGCTGATTTTCATTTGGGGACAGTTTAGCAGAAGCCTAGACTTGTGTAGCTGGTGCTCAATAGCAGCAAGAAATGCATGAACAGAGTTATAGGAGTGAGCAATAGATGAAACAAAGTTCATTTCAGATGTATTAACTGCACAGAATCTTTTATTAGTGCCTCAAAAATGATTATACAGTATTGTGCAAAAGTTTTAGGCATGTGTGAAAAAATGCTGTAAACAAAGAATGCTTTCAGAAATATAAATAATGATTGTTTATTGTTATCAATTTACAAAATGCAAAGTGAGCGAACAAAAGAAAAATCTAAATCAAATCAATATTTGGTGTTACTACCTTTTGCCTTCAAACCAGCATCAATTCTTATAGGTACACTTGCACAAAGTCAAGGATTTTGTATGATTATAGTCAGGTGTATGATCAACCAATTATACCAAACAGGTGCTAATGATCATCAGTGTCACACGTAGGTTGAAACACAGTCATTAACTGCAACAGAAACACCTGTGTAGGAGGCTTAAACCTGCGTGAGGAACAGCATCAAACTCTGCTACCAAGGTAAGGTTGTGGAAGACACTTTCATGTCATGGCAAGATTGAGCACAGTAACAAGACACAAGGTAGTTATACTGCATCAGCAAGGTCTCTCCCAGACAAAGATTTCAAAGCAGACTGGGGTTTCAAGATGTGCTGTTCAAACTCTTTTGAAGAAGCACAAAGAAACGGGCAACACTGAGGATCGTAGACGCAGTGGTCGGCCAAGGAAACTTAGTGCAGCAGATGAAAGACACATCAACCTTATTACCCTTCGAAATCGGAAGATGTCCAGCAGTGCCATCAGCTCAGAACTGGCAGAAACCAGTGGGACCCAGGTACACCCATCTACTGTCCGGAGAAGTCTGGTCAGAAGTGGTCTTCATGGAAGAGTTGCAGCCAAAAAGCCATACCTCTGACGTGGAATCATGGCCAAGTATGCACGAAAACATAGGAACTGGGGTGCAGAAAAATGGCAGCAGGTGCTCTGGACTGATGAGTCAAAATTTGAAATATTTGGCTGTAGCAGAAGGCAGTTTGTTCGTTGAAGGGCTGGAGAGCGGTACAATAATGAGTGTCTGCAGGCAACAGTGAAGCATGGTGGAGGTTCCTTGAACGTTTGGGGCTGCATTTCTGCAAATGGAGTTGAAGATTTGGTCAGGATTAATGGTGTTCTCAATGTTGAGAAATACAGGCAGATACTTATCCATCATGTAATACCATCAGGGAGGCGTATGATTGGCCCCAAATTTATTCTGCAGCAGGACAACAACCCCAAACATACAGCCAAAGTCATTAGGCATAAAGAAGAACAAGAAGTGATGGTATGGCCCCCACAGAGCCCTGATCTCAACATCATCGAGTGTGTCTGGGATTACATGAAGAGACAGGAGGATGTGAGGAAGCCTACATCCACAGAAGATCTGTGGTTAGTTCTCCAAGATGTTTGGAACAACCTACCAGCCGAGTTTCTTCAAAAACTGTGTGCAAGTGTACCTAGAAGAATTGATGCTGTTTTGAAGGCAAAGGGTGGTCACACCAAATATTGATTTGATTTAGATTTCTCTTTTGTTCATTCACTGCATTTTGTTTATTGATAAAAATAAATGATTAACACTTCCATTTTTGAAAGCATTCTTTGTTTACAGCATTTTTTCACACCTGCCTAAAACTTTTGCACAGTACTGTATTTTTCAAAAAGAATGTATCCCTACTTTGTGAAAAGACAGGTGAGTGGTTGGCAAAAAAATGCAAGCACCTGAAATGTTTTTTGCCCATCAGCAGCTGTTCATAACGTATTCCAAGTAAAGGTATTGTTATCCAGAGCGTTTCAACTTCAGTTTTATGAATTATATACAATAAATATAATGAAATATATAATATAATGAAATATATATAATGAAAATCTACAAATTATCACAACTGGCCTCAGACCACACGTGCAACCTGGAATTGGGTTGCTACAGTATGTGTGCTGCTGGATCACTTCTGTTGAGCCTACTCACAATTATGTTTAACACATTGTCACCTCACTTACAAGTAGATTGAAATACAGTAAGGGATTAGATAGATAGATAGATAGATAGATAGATAGATAGATAGATAGATAGATAGATAGATAGATAGATAGATAGATAGATACTTTATTAATCCCAATGGGAAATTCACATTCTTCAGCAGCAGCATACTGATACAATAAATAATATTAAATTAAAGAATGATAATAATACAGGTGAAAAAACAGACAATAACTATGTATAATGTTAAATATTAACGTTTACCCCCCCTGGTGGAATTAAAGAGTCGCATAGTTTGGGGGAGGAACGATCTCCTCAATCTGTCTGTGGAGCAGGACAGTGACAGCAGTCTGTCACTGAAGCTGCTCTTCTGTCTGGTGATGACATTATTTAGTGGATGCAGTGGATTCTCCATAATTGATAGGAGCCTGCTGAGCGCCCTTCGCTCTGCCACAGATGTTAAAATGTCCAGCTCCATGCCAACAATAGAGCCTGCCTTCCTCACCAGTTTGTCCAGGCGTGAGGCGTCTTTCCTCTTAATGCTGCCTCCCCAGCACACCACTGCGTAGAAGAGGGCGCTTGCCACAACTGTTTGATAGAACATCTGCAGCATCTTATTGCAGATGTTGAAGGAAGCCAGCCTTCTAAGGAAGTATAACCGGCTTTGTCCTTTCTTGCACAGCGCATCAGTATTGGCAGTCCAGTCTAATTTATCATCCAGCTGCACTCCCAGATATTTATAGGTCTGCACCATCTGCACACAGTCACCTTTGATGATCACTGGGTCTATGAGGGGTCTCATAGACACCAGCTCCTTGGTTTTGCTGGTGTTCAGGTGTAGGTGGTTTGAGTCGGACCATTTAACAAAGTCATTGATTAGGTCCCTATACTCCTCCTCCAGCCCATTCCTGATACAGCCCACGATAGCAGTGTCATCAGCGAACTTTTGCACATGGCAGGACTCCGAGTTGTATTGGAAGTCCGATGTATATAGGCTGAACAGGACCGGAGAAAGTACAGTCCCTTGTGGCGCTCCTGTGTTGCTGACCACAATGTCAGACGTGCAGTTCCCAAGACGCACATACTGAGGTCTGTCTTTAAGATAGTCCACGATCCATGCCACTAGGTATGAATCTAATCCCATCTCTGTCAGCTTGTCCCTAAGGAGCAGAGGTTGGATTGTGTTGAAGGCGCTAGAGAAGTCTAGAAACATAATTCTTACAGCACCACTGCCTCTGTCCAAGTGAGAGAGGGATCGATGTAGCATATAGATAATGGCATCTTCCGCTCCCACCTTCTCCTGATATGCAAACTGCAGAGGGTCAAGGGCGTGTTGAACCTGTGGCCTAAGGTGGTGAAGCAGCAGCCTCTCCATGGTCTTCATCACATGTGATGTCAGAGCAACAGGCCGAAAGTCATTCAGCTCACTAGGACGTGATACCTTTGGGACTGGGGTGATACAAGATGTTTTCCAAAGCCTCGGGACTCTCCCCTGTTCCAGGCTCAGGTTGAAGATGCGCTGTAGAGGACCCCCCAGCTCCGATGCACAGACCTTCAGCAGTCGTGGCGATACTCCATCTGGACCCGCTGCTTTGCTGGCACGAAGTCTCCTCAGCTCTCTGCTCACTTGCACTGTTGTAATTATGGGTGGGGATGTCTTTCCTATGCTGGTATCAGCAGAAGGATGTGTGGAGGGTGCAGTACTCCGAGGTGAGAGTGAGAGTGGGTTAGGGTGGTCAAACCTGTTAAAAAAGGATTATTTCTATTTGATAAATCTGCTTTGTGTCCTGGAGACAAGATGTAAAATACAGGGGTCTCAGGATCTATTAATAAACTTTGTGAATCCTGCTGAAAGCCTAAAAACCAAAAAAGTGTTTGATGAACTCTGGGAAAAAAATGTAAACATCCTAATAGTGTTGTAAATTACATAGTGTACATTACTGCATTAAGGAGAGAATATTATAGAATAGTGCAGAGAGTTATTCACAGGGGTTAGGCTAGATGGGACAAGATGTGCATGTAGCAGTAGGCTGGGTGGGGCATGATGTCAGACTGACAGCAAACACTTTAACCGGGATGGTTTGAGACCCTTTCTTGTAAAAATACACGGCATTTCAGAAAACACCTAACAATTGGACTTTAATAACAGGCTTTCTTTTTTCCCTTTTAACATTTTCTAAAATTATCTAAACCATGTCGCAAAAATGTAAATAAATTCCTTTGTGTAACAGTACATACACTACTGATCAAAAGTTTTAGAACACCTCAGATTTTCTTCTTATTTAATCTGCTGAAATACAATGAATGACTTAAAATGGTGAAAAGGTAAGCTGTAAACTGCCAGAGTTTTAAATTTAAAGTTTTAGGTTAGCAAAAACTGAAAAAAAAAAATCAGAATATTACAAATGGGCCTTCTTCAGGGTACAACTAATAGGTTACACATATTTGTGTACACATTTTTAGGATGTCACTGTGCACTGGAGAGATTCTGAAGGACTGGAAAATGGCAAATATCATCCCATTATATAAAAAGGGTGACAGGGCAGATCTAAGCAACTATAGGCCAGTAAGCTTAACATGCATCACAGGAAAATTAATGGAAGGAATTATTAAGGATAAGATTGAGCAACACCTGGCAAGGATAGGAGTTTTTCAGAACAGTCAGCATGGGTTCAGAAGAGGGAGGTCGTGTTTTACTAACACACTAGAATTCTATGAGGAGGCAACAAAAGGATACGATCAAAGTGGAGCATATGATATTATTTATCTGGACTTTCAGAAAGCATTTGATAAGGTGCCACATGAGAGGTTGGGCATCAAATTAAAAGAAGTGGGAGTTCAGGGTGATGTTTTTAGATGGGTGCAAAATTGGCTCAGACACAGGGAGCAGAGGGTGATGGTGCGAGGAA
Source organism: Erpetoichthys calabaricus (assembly GCF_900747795.2). Lineage (NCBI taxonomy): Eukaryota > Metazoa > Chordata > Cladistia > Polypteriformes > Polypteridae > Erpetoichthys > Erpetoichthys calabaricus. The sequence goes on from NC_041395.2 coordinate 205,935,216, forward strand.
CCTCATCAGAACTGGGCAATGTTAAGAGTGGTGTTCCACAGGGGTCAGTACTAGGGCCGCTGCTATTTTTAATATATACAAATGATTTAGATAGGAATATAAGTAACAAGCTGGTTAAGTTTGCAGATGATACCAAAAGAGGAGGATTAGCAGATAATTTGGAATCTGTTACAGTATATCATTGCAGAAGGACTTAGATAGCATACAGTTTTGGGCAGATTTGTGGCAGATGAAATTTGATGTCAGTAAATGTAAAGTATTACACATAGGAAGTAAAAATGTGAGGTTTGAATACACAATGGACGGTCGGGAAATCGAGAGTACACCTTATGAGAAGGATTTAGGAGTCATAGTGGACTCTAAGCTATCGACTTCCTGACAGTGTTCAGAAGCCATTAAGAAGGCTAACAGAATTGTTAGGTTATATAGCACGATGTGTGGAGTACAAGTCCAAGGAGGTTATGCTCAACCTTTATAATGCACTGGTGAGGCCTCATCTTGAGTACTGTGTGCAGTTTTGGTCTCCAGGCTACAAAAAGGACATAGCAACACTAGAAAAGGTCCAGAGAAGAGCAGCTAGGCTGATTCCAGGGCTACAGGGGTTGAATTATGAGGAAAGATTAAAAGAGCTGAGCCTATACAGTTTAAGCAAAAGAAGATTAAGAGGTGACATGATTGAAGTGTTTAAAATTATGAAGGGAATTAATACAGTGGATCAAGACTGTTATTTTAAAATGAGTTCATGAAGAACGCAGGGACACAGTTGGAAACTTGTTAAGGGTAAGTTTCGCGCAAACATTAGGAAGTTTTTCTTTACACAAAGAACGATAGACACTTGGAATAAGCTACCAAGTAGTATGGTAGACAATAAGATGTTGGGGACTTTCAAAACACGACATGATGTTTTTTTGGAAGAAATAAGTGGATAGGACTGGCGAGCTTTGTTGGGCTGAATGGCCTGTTCTCGTCTAGAGTGTTCTAATGTTACAACCTACAGATGTTCTGCAGCAGTTAAAGTAAATTAAGCCTTCCTAGTTGAAGCAAACAATTTGCACTGGTGTCCCAACTTTTGTTGATTACTTAAAAACCTTCTGTATTTCTTAAAGCAGAGTTGGAAAAGACTGTGTTACTACACTTTCTGAACTACCTCTTGGACAATATTCCAATTATAATGGCTTGAAAGCAGCAGGTAACAAATGAATTAAATAGAGCACCATTATGTTTAGAAGTATAGGCCTTTCATTTAGAGGAATTGCAAAAAAAATCGGTGTGAGTGAGATTCTACACAATCCAAAGGCAATTGGAAACTGGAAGAAACTGATAGGAACAGATCTGACAAACCCAAAGTCACAATCCAATCAGAAGATAAGTTTCTGAGGCTCACCAGCTTGCATGATAGGCACCTCACAGCCCATATTAGTTGTTCCTTGAAGAAGGCCCATTTGTAATACAGTGATCCCTCGCTATATCGCGCTTCGCCTTTCGCGGCTTCACTCTATCGCGGATTTTATATGTAAGCATATTTAAATATATATCGCGGATTTTTTGCTGGTTCGCGGATTTCTGCGGACAATGGGTCTTTTAATTTCTGGTACATGCTTCCTCAATTGGTTTGCCCAGTTGATTTCATACAAGGGACGCTATTGGCAGATGGCTGAGAAGAAACCCAACTTACTTTTCTCTCTCTCTCTCTTGCGCTGACTTTCTCTGATCCTGACGTAGGGGGATTGAGCAGGGGGGCTGTTCGCACACCTAGACGATACGGACGCTTGTCTAAAAATGCTGAAAGATTATCTTCACGTTGCTACCTTCTGTGCAGCTGCTTCGTGAAGCGACATGCTGCACGGTGCTTTGCATACTTAAAAGCTCGAAGGGCACGTATTGATTTTTGCTTGTTTGTTTTTCTCTGTCTCTCTCTCTTTGTCTGCTCCTGACGGAGGGGGTGTGAGCTGCCGCCTTCAACAGCTTTGTGCCGCAGTGCTTCGCATACTTAAAAGCCAAACAGCCCTATTGATTTGTTTGCTTTCCTCTGTCTTTCTGACATTCTGTGCTCCTGACGCGCACTCCTTTGAAGAGGAAGATATGTTTGCATTCTTTTAATTGTGAGACGGAACTGTCATCTCTGTCTTGTCATGGAGCACAGTTTAAACTTTTGAAAAAGAGACAAATGTTTGTTTGCAGTGTTTGAATAACGTTCCTGTCTCTCTACAACCTCCTGTGTTTCTGCGCAAATCTGTGACCCAAGCATGACAATATAAAAATAACCATATAAACATATGGTTTCTACTTCGCGGATTTTCTTATTTCGCGGGTGGCTCTGGAACGCAACCCCCGCGATGTTGGAGGGATTACTGTATTTCCTATTTTTTCAGTTTTTGCTAACCAAAACTTTAAATTTAAACCCCTGGAAGTTTACTGCTTATCGTTTTCCCATTTTAGGTCATTTATTGCATTTCAATTGAATAAATTTGAAGAAAAACTGTGGTGTTCTAAAACTTTTGATTAGTAGTATATAGAGAGCAAGTAACTTTCTATTTACCCTGACAGCATAACAGGTAATTTATACAGTACAAGCAATATACAGGTGTAATTTTGCTTGGCTTGTCTCTACAAGCAATATACAGTAATCATAATCTTACTATGTAGTATCTATAAACTTAAATTAGGTCCTTGAAATAAACTGATTGGCCTGTTACAATTACAAAATTGTATGAAATCAAAGTATAATGATTGATGTTAAACACTTACTCATGATTCCTGTTTGCTGTATCCTCACAAAAGTATGCAGTCTTACCATCCTAACGGAGTCACAGTAAACTTTGAATTAATCAGTCTTAGCAATGTAGTCAAATTCCACAGCACCAATCTTGTTGCCATGTTGATTTTATTTTACTGCATCTGTGCCTCCATCATTACGTAAGTCCAAGGAATAATGCTGATGTTGGGATTGTTTTATTAATGTTATAGTGTCTAATTTTCAAACCCCCACACACAGTGTTTATGACATATTGGCACTGGTGCTGTCCATGGCTGCTTCTGTTTATATTTTTGACTACTCCACTGTTTCTGTTGTAATAATCGTATATAATAATATAATAATAATCGTTTAAGGGAAGTATTTTTTTAGCCACCAATCCATCTGTTTGAGGCATTTAAGTCAAGCCCAAGGCTAAACCTTTTTCTTTGGTATAATGCAGAAGGCCAGCTGTATTCTACAGTTAAACTTGTTAAAAGCTGTATTCTGCTAGAGCACATGACTTTCATTGAAACTGCAATAAAGGTCATGAATGGAAAGAAATGAAACTAAAAACAAATGCTAATAAAACTGTGTTGAATGTGGGGGACAAACACCCTGCAATTTAGTAGTTATGTCTATTTTTTGTCAGTGCATGCTCCCAACCTCCTCCCCCTCCATCTGTTTTTGTGGAAGTTGAAGAAAAACCTACTTTACACACTGAGAACATGCAAGCTTCACACAGACCATTACTGTGCTTGAGATACAAATGCAGCAGCACTAATCGGTGACCTTTTCATTTTCCATTATGTATGATGTGTAGATGATTTGCAATTATGCACAAGACAGAACAAAAGGTAATTCATTGATCAGCCTTTAAACTGTGAGCAACGTGTTATATTAGTCTATTAGCCATTACCACTCTAAGGACAATAAAGTTCTTATAAAAGAAAAAGTAATGTCAAAATGTTTTAAAAACATCTACTTGAGTTATATTTACGTACTTAGATGCATGAATGTTTATTAATATTACTATGAAATAGAATTAATCAGTGCATTTCTTTATTATTTACAGAAAGTTATGTTCTTACTTCTATATAGTATGTACTAAAAATGGATAAGCCACAGTTATGTAAAATGTATCATTAATACTGTTTGATTTTCTACAAAAGAAATTTACTTTGAATTTTCTCTATGATGAAGTAAGCCTGGAAAGCACATATCATGTACACAAACTACAAAATAATAACAGTTTTAAACCAAAAAAGTCTCAACAATATTCAACTTAAATTATGTAGTTTAAGAAAATATTGTCACTAAGCTTTGATTGGGGTTTGAACAGAAGTCTTTTCTGGCAGCATACCATTTAAACCTTTCACTGCTCCACCTGGTGGAAATTTAAACCCATTTATTCCTCAATCATTCTGCTTAGGTACATCTGTATATCTTTCTCACTGAAAGTCTGCGAATGTTTTCATATTTATAAATTTAATTTTAAAAATAATTGTTTGCTCAGGTTTATACTAAATTTCAATTTTATGTTTATCATCAAGACTACCCAGTGCAATAAAATTCTTTCTTGCATGACTCCCATAGACAGTATACTATGCCAGCAACAGACAAAAAAAGACAATTTATCTCTCTCTCTCTCTCTCTCTCTCTCTCTCTCTCTCTATATATATATATATATATATATATATATATATATATATATAAATAAATTCAACATCTGTATGTCTGTCCGCTTTTCACAAGAGAACCACTTAATGGATTTAGATTGGGTTTTTTTCTATAATTTGGTTGAACATTCCGGTTGATTTTGCAGCATCTCTCATTGCACTAAGTATCATAGTTCACTTGCGGTACCGATTAATTTACACAAATCCGAGAGAGACGCAGCGGGTCAAGGGGAGGGGTGCAGGGCCCTCCTCACTTATGCGCCAGCCTTGGAACGTATCTTACATCCGCTTAGCTATCAAATTAGAGAACTACTTAACGGATTTAGATCGGATTTTTTTTTCTATAATTTGAACATTCTGGTTGATTTTGCAACTTCTCTCATCGCACTAAGAATAATAGTTCGCTTGCAGTAGCTGTATATTCACACTAATCCGAGACATAGGCTGCTGGACGAGGGGAGGGGGAAGTGTGGCGTCAGGATTGGATAGTCAGTCTACCTCTGTGTTTTGGAGCGTACCTTGCCTCCGCTTAGAGCTAGCGATACCTTTTTGTTTATTGATTTTTAAAGTTTGTCCTGTTTCACTACTACGTGGGTGGAACCACGGGGAACAGCTAGTAGCTATATAAAAGAGCAGGCATTTGTTGATATGATACTGAATATATGTTATGTTCAGTAACCTTGAATCTGGTGGTGATAATACTAATAATACTATACCGTTTGCCTAAATGGTGAAAAACAGTCTTGCACTGAGTAAGTGCCAAATAGGCTGTTATACCCTAAGGGATGAGAAGCTACACTATGCACTTTAAATAGTACATGAGTGAACACAGTAGAGTACTTCACAGCATCTACATAACGAGGTGCGTAAAATGCCTAATCCAGGAGTGAAGATACAATGTACAATAACTCTATGCAGAACAACAATGTATTTTCATAGTACATAGAACTAAATTACATTGTTGTTGTTAAGAGATGACTTGGTTTCAGGGATTGTAGAGCAAAAAATATGAGCATTTTCCAAAGGATGTATTGACTTGCTATAAGATTGGAGTACATAAAACTGTATTTGAGGGAGTGCTTTGCAAAGCTCCATTCTAATTAAAAAAACACCTTTGATCTCAATATCACACCTACCAACCATCTGAAGAACAGAGTAAAGGTGGGATGACTTAACTTCTTTCATCAGAACTAAAAGTATTTTAATTTCATGTCAGGGTATTTCAAAAATACAGCCTGATTTAATCTTGGCTTTGAAAATGTATTTGTTTAAATAAAAGAGAGCAAAAAGTGAGTATTTTTTAATTTAACACTAAATATAAAGTAATACTACATATGATGTTTATTATTAAAATATATTAAAAATGTTTATTCTGTGCAGTGCACATTTAATAAAACATTTAAAGTTATGGAATAATGGCAGATTATCAGCCATTTTCTGAAACATATTTTAGTTTTATTGTTTTTTCAGACATTGAAGAATATGCCAGTCAGAGCTATTGTAGTATCACTTGCATCAGTTGCTTTCAAAAGGCTGCGGATAGTGCCTCTGCATGCATACCTGAACTGCTCCCAACCTCCACGTCCAATTACATCATGCTGTAATAAGCAGATCAGGCTGACGCATAGCCATATTTATGGTCTTTGGATGAGTCTGTATGTTTCACTCTGTTCCCATCACACTCACTTCTTACACTTTTGGTGAGTGAAATATTATAAAGGCTTGTGTCATTCATATATGACGTCATTTTAGCTCTCAATAAAAGTCTAGTTTCTAGACAGCTTCAAACAGAGGATGTGTGTGCTTTAGTTCACTTTGGGAGTACTGTTAAAGGTGAAAGGGCTGGGGAATTCTTCATGCTGCTGAATTTGAGGAAAGTATCATTTTAACTCTTCCTAGGAGGTATCATTTGATAATCCCTTTCACTTTTCATTTGAGTGTGTTGTTTTACAAGATGCCAAAGTCTCTGTATGTTTATTCACATCTTACAAATACTGCTCTCCAAATATTGCCTAAAATTTACGTTTATAATTACAGCAACATTTATTTCTATTGCACATTTTCATACACAGGATTTAAGCTTCATCAAATTAACAACAGAATAGTGTATCTACACTTACTAAGAATATATATTTACACAAATGTAAGCTTGCACCTCTATACACTCAACTTTGGATTCATCTTTCATACATTGACAAAGCTCAAGTGACCTAGTTTTATGTAAGCATAGAGTGAAATTAAACAGTGGAGAATCATAGCCATGGACAAAACAAAGTGTACAAACTTTGAAGACATACTTATCGAAACCTGTATTCTGGCTATGTTTAATCAGACCATGGATTATAGTTTGTTACTTTTTTCTGTTATATTGTGCATTATACAATGATAAATCAGTTCTGCATGACATTTGTGCATATTAAGAATGGTTTGTCTTGTAATTTTTTCAATTAAATTGTATTACCTGCTATAAAGCTAACTATTTAACTTAGGGGAGTAATTATTGAAAGAAGAAATGGGTACTTACAGCATTTTTTTCTCCTGTGATTATCAATTGATAATTGTAGAAATTCAGCTGTTCATCCATTTTTCCTTAGTTTAAGACACTATTTTTAGGTATAGTTCAGCCTTGTTATTTGGTCTTGGGTTATGAAAAATGTTGCTCACCTTCCAGGATGTGAATTTTATTTGACCTGTAAATGGGACACCAAATGTTTATAAAAGTATTGTTGTGGCTTATACTGTTAAATGAGACAACTTGTCAGATTTTATTTGTCAGCCTCAATTTAGGGTTCTGTCTTATCGTTAAACATTCTTAATTTGTTCTGTATTTTGTACATTTCAAAATGCTGCAATTTCACATCACAGTAACTTTTGCAGTCATTTGCATGATACATACAGCTGCAGCTCTATGTATACAGCTACTTACCAGCTGTTCATCTTTGCACAATAGGTTATCTGTCCTTAATCACTACTCGCATCAGTTCTATTCAAATCATACAAGATCTGACCAATTAGATGTCAGATGTTAGAGAATGACCAGACAAGTACCCCAAACTAATAGAGAATATTTTTTTAATTCTCTTTTTGATTGAAACACAGATTTTTCAGTAACTTTCAATTAAACAAATAACTTATTTCACTATAAAAGAGTATGAGCCCTATAAAGCAGTCTGTGTCAAGATCTTTAAGAACTGACAATTTCAAATCAAATAAGTATTTATTAAAAAAATGCATGATTGTGTTTGCTATGTGTAGAATCATATGTATTACTCATAAAGTATATCTTTATTCTGCTGTCACAGTAAAACACTGAGGCTTTAAAAGGTTTGTTTAAGCACTACAAACATAGATAAACAGCTTGATGAATGAAAATTAATGTTTATAGAGGTACTTAACAACTGTATTACTGGAGCACCCAATAATATGCAGCAAATCCAGTGAAACAAGTAGGTCATTTGAGTCCTCCTCTTTTCTCTCTCCATTACATTATCTTTCCCCCACTTTAATTTTTCCTTTTAAACTCCCAGGTCTCTTGCCTCATCATTTGTTTGAAAGTTTCGCATACAGTGTAGCAAATCATCAGAGGGTGCGTCCTCCCTGGTGAAAAACTAGACATATTGGCCAGACTTTCAGTGACCCCACCCATTTCAGTGTCACTCTAAAATGCCCCCCACCCCATAACAACACAAAGGGGAAATCTAGTGAACAGTATGTCACTGTAGTGCATGGGAGCTGCTAAAAAAGCATTCAAAGATGCAAAATAAATAACAAAAACCGTACACATTCTCATCTGTAGAATAGGTATGGCCAGAACTCATTTTGGTCATTATGGCAGTAGTACTCAAATATAAACCTTAAAGAACCACTTACTGAATTTTCTCCTGAGTGAAAAGTCCATAAAACTGCAATCCCAAGAGCAAATAAAAAAACAACTGAACTATGTTCAAAAATGTAAGAAACATGTGCAAAGTGAGCATTGCTGTTTTAATGAGAAAATGACATCTTTCTGTAAACAACCCTTCAAAATTAAATTTGGCACTGAAGTTAGGATGGCCAATTGGAGACACACATGCAAGTTGATGTTGATATCATATTCTTACTTGAAAAAGCTGACAGCAGCAGTATGTCGAGGCAAACATGGTGAGAATTTGAAGGGCCAGTATTTGCTGGAGGTGAATGTACAGGTATGCTGCAATAACCAACTTTGTCCAGAAAGTGACAGGGTCACTGAGCTTTCTTCAGAGAAGTTTTCTTGGAGGTCAGTCAACTCGGTTTGCCACTTGACACTTTCTTTTATTGCAGATGGGTTTTCAATGAACAGTGGGACTTGTTTTCCTAGACTGAAGTCTTCAAAGAGAGTTTTGAAATTTTGTGAAGCATGGCATCCTGTATGTCATATTTAAATACCTTGCATTTTCCTTGGAAAGAGTGCACTGCCAACATGAAATCACATATTGTGTTGTTTCTACCCTGGAGCTTGACATTTAGGTCAGTGAGGTGAGATTTTATATCCGACAGAAAAGCAACAATCTCTATTTTCTTTTCATTCTGCAGGAAATTCACAAACTTTCGTTAACGGGAATAACACTGGCTGTTAGCCTGCACATCAAATTTTTAGTGTTGAGTTAAGTGGTAATTAGTTAGCAAGTTAAATTATACTGTGCATATTAGACATGTCACTGTGATTTATCGAGCAATCAAAATGCCAGGAAAGTGCATGTTTAACTTGAAAGAGTTGGAAAATGCTGACTACGTAGATTAGCTGCAACAAGACAAATCAAATAAGCATATGGCTAGGTGTTGTTACTGTATGAAGAAGTTTGACATTGGGAATATGGGTCTGCTTTCAAAAGCCATTTGTAAGAAGGTAAACATTGTGAAATGAAGAAGAACAAAGAAGCCATTAATTCTGTTAAGAATTTTTTTTTTTTTTTTTTTTTTTTTTTTTTTAATTTTGTGGGTCTATCATCTCATCTGACCACCATACCAGTGAGCTGTTCAAGTGCCACTGGAGTGGCCAGCATTAGTGCTAGTGAGATACTTCTAGTATCTCACTATCTCTATCTCCATATGTGACTAAAAATGAATGTCTAAAATCTGAAATTCTCTGATTTTTAAATATGATGGACAAGCATTATTCATATAAGTCATGCAAAGATGTGGATAACCTTTCTCAGGATATGTTCTCTGATAATGAAATCATAGAGAGTTGTACATTATGTGTGGATGCCATTCCTAAGGTATATCTCATACATTTCATCTGCAACAATTTACTACCTAAAATAAGACAAAATAATGTTTTTATGATCGTTCATAGCTTCCCAACAAAGTAAAGTTTCTGTATTTTTATGTCTGCTTTTAAGTGTTGTGTTTGTAGACTGCACTTAAACAAAACATGTTTTTTTTTTTCATGATTTCTTTGTGTGATTTGTTTGCAGACTCCAAAGTATTGGCACGAGCCAACTCTTTGCACAACACATAAATAATGTGTAACTGTGCTATTACTCTGGATAAATAGCATATTCATTGTAAGTGATCATCATTTTAAAATCAGTTATTGATTTGAGTTCATGTGTGTTCTTATTAGGTTCATGTAATTTTGCTGTGGCTATTCAGAAACAAGATGTAAATTAGTCCTGGATTCTTGTGCAAGTTGGTACTGGAAAAGTTATTAAAAAAAAGTCCTGGAATTTGAAATGTACTGAAGTGTACAAACCCTGTACATACAGCATTATTGCTTCTGTGATTGAGCCAGATACAAGAGCACCAGTGGCAAGTGTTTTGAAGACAGATGTCTTACATGGTGCTAAATTTTTTAATTCTGTATGCTGACAACAAATCACCAAAAGAACAGCTTTTTTGTTTTCTTCACAGTCTGGATTAAATTGTGTTTGGGCCTGGATCTGGGGCAGACTCTACCCAATGAGTACCGCTGCTATATGCTATGCAACATACATAAGTATATAGGACAGCTATTGTTTAGTCGATTGTATTTTAATTCAGAAATGTATCATTTAACCAGATCATAATGTGTAATTGTAATAGTCCCTTTTTATTTGTTTATTGTTAGAAATAAAGGGATTCAGACTCATTAATGTCCAAATATTATTTAAAGAAATAAATTGACTTGTTTATGCTTTAATTAATAATTTTCTTGCTATTTTTCTGAAGCACATTATTATGGTATACTTTGAGAAAGATACTACAACAAACAAAATGATTGAATGATTAGTTGGTTATCATGTTATTACTGTATTTTAGTAAATACTAGTTGATTACCCAGTGGCTTCGCTCACTGAGTGCAAGGTAAAAAAAATAAAATGTAGTCTATAAGTTATTAAACAGTAAAACATTAACATTTAAGAAGTAAAGATACATTGAGCACTACTGGAGTGGTTTCGGGTAAACTACATTTTAAAGGCGCTATAACACAAGAGGTAAGTATTAGATCCCTTGTGAAAGGCGCTACACGACCGCTGTGGTATAGAAATTACATTTTCTATGTGACCGTCCAAATTTTTGTCCGACAACGTTGCACTACATTCCTGTGATTTACTTGTTAAAATAATTAATCACAAAAGCAAGCTTGACTGTTGTGGGGTTTTAGTGACCCGAACTTACCTTAAGAGACAGTAAGTAGTTGTCCACTGCAATTTACAAACAGAGTCCTGCTTCGATGGCACCGATTACTCATTTGCAAAGATTTCCACTCTCCCAGGAGCCGATGGGGGACTTGAAGTGTCACAAACAGTGCGAGAAGAGAGGGCGCTGCCCGAAACTGCGAAGCTCTCGACTTGGCGGAGCAGCCTGACATTCCGCGCCTCCCAGCGTCCACTTTGTTCTCACGACCCCTCGCAGCTGAAGGTGATCTCGTCTTCACATTGTTTACAGCTCAGCGCATTTAAAAAGTAGAAAGACGCAAAGCTGTTTTCCTCATCTCTTCTACTATCAAGTACTGGCAACAATAAAAAAAGTTACAATGTGGCAGTTTCAGCGACAGTCACGTGGATGAATAAATAAAACTTCTCTGTCAGAACGCGCCTGGCGGCGGAGGCTCAGCGCTGTAGTCTAGACAGGAGGGCTGGGAGAGGGCGACGTGGGGCGCACTTCTATGGCATAGATTGGCGTGTTTGTGTTTACTTCTTTTCAATATCAGTAAAATAACTCTCACACAAATAATAACAGTTCGTAAAGATGATATAAAAATGGCGTCCACAAACAAAATGATTAGTTCCTGTATTATAATATGTTCTGTGGTCATAGGTAATTTCCATATCGTGTGGTCATACGTAATTTCCGTTTCATACGTAATTTCCATATCACATGGACATACGTAATTTCCGTTTCAAACGCGAAAAGAATTTTATATATATAGATTAAGGATGACAATTATCACAAAGCTATGGTATTTTCACAATACTTAAGGCATGATAAAATAAAATCACAATATTAATATGTTTTATAATAGAGTATGTATTGTAATTTCATTCTCCTGTACATTACTGTTCATTCTTTTTCATTTGACTAAAGTTAATGTTGAAATCCTGTCCTTGCAGTCAAAGATCTCAGTTATATCCGCTCAGAGAAGCCATTAATGTAGTCCTTTTTTAAAAGGTGAAGAGTGATTTCAAAAACCTTGGCATTTTGTAGAGGAAGACTTGGGAATATTCAGTTACAGAACATAGCACACGGGTGTTGTTATATAATCTTGTTCTGCCAGGCAGAGTCCATATTAGATGTGCCCTTATATTTGTAGTAAAGCTATCATTGAATAACTGACACCATAATTGGCACAGTATGTTTCATGTGTAAAATTGTTTTGTATGCAATATAAAAATCTTTATAAGTATTATACAGTCACTGACTACAACCGCAAGATGGTATGCGAATGAATATGAATAATATGAATAATGTTGCATCCATGCCAAAATGTTTTCCAAAATGTAGTATAAAGGTCATAAAATGAATAATTCCAAATATCATATACAGTATACCTATGTCTCTGTTTTTGTCAGTGCGGCTTTGACATCATGGACCATATGGTGCATACTAATTCAGCGTAATCAGGAACACTCAATAAAACTGAAATAAAAAAATCAAGTGACAATGAGATGGGAATAAGGCAGATTCCCCATCGTTTGTGTGTCAGCTTTTATACATCCAGATCAGAGAATTTCCAGTTCCATTGTCTCAAAACACCACTCACATCTACAGTTATTCCCAGCTTCAAATAAAAACTAACAGCATCATATCCCTGGGGGGGGCGGTAGTATGTATCGTGATTGTGACTGAGAGAATAAAAGTGAAATAAAACGCTAACTTTTACAAGTACTATAAGTTTACAGCAGCTGTTACAAACACAAATCAAATGTATGTGTTTATTGTATAATATTAACAATAAGAGCAGCTTACTACTCAAAACGGTAAATATACGAGGCAGTTAGGATCGAACCAGGGAACACTTGATTACAAGTCAGCAATTCTTACCGCTTCCAAGTCAGCAATTCTTACCGCTTCCAAGTCAGCAATTCTTACCACTATGCCACGGAAGCTGTTGTATCATCCTTGAACCTTTTGTAAAAGTGTTTATTTGATCTTTAGACTTCAGGCTTCACACATTATATAGTTTATGTCTACATTTTGTCATTTATTACTAAAATATGAAAAACGTTTCTGTTTTAACGATGTGTTTACACAGATTATTGTAGAAATGGAACACACATGAAATGCATGTGTTCCAAATAATGATCTATTATTTCCCCTCTAAAACTCCAGCACTTCACTCCCAGATAATGAAGGCTGGCACTGGGAGAACTTTGTGCCCATTCTGCAGTGGTGGGGGGAATGGAATAATAGGCTGCTTGCTGCTTGTCTTGATCGCCACATTTACAAGACAAAAGACGCTGATGGAGAGTTGCTAAGGGATTTGAGGTGGGTCGGATTTGTGAGTTTTTTTCGTAGGCTTTGGTAATTCTAGTGTTAAATTCCTTCACAAAAAAATATAACTGAAGAAAAAGAAATTATTCAGTTTACATGTTGCTGTCAATATGTAAAAACCAAAGGCCCAATATCATTTGCATGACTGGTGTAGAGTTAAAAACAGCTGCCTCAAAATCAAGAGGTTGCGGGTTCGATCCCGGGTCTTCCCCATATTTTCTGTTTTGAGTAGTGAGCTTTTGTTATTATTATTATTATTATATTATAAAAACATACATTTGCTTTGAATCTGTAATAGCCAGTGTAAAGTTTTGCTATGAATCTACGAATTGGGGTAGCTTCCACCCACCACTATCTAAGGGTGCCATGTACCCTTGAGCCAGCCCTGTTTGTACTGTAAACATCAAATGGCCACAAACTACCAATAAAAGAAAATATCATTACCCTCACAGATTTCAATTCTGATTGGCCATGCCATATAGCAGTTGCCATGTCTTTTTTTTCACCAATCTGTGCAGATGGTTTACACTTTTTTCTTCCATCAAGAAGAAGGAAATGTCTTGTAAATAGTAATAAATCGTTCACTAGTATTAATTCGTTTCATGTTTTCTGACACTTGGAAGGCCCATTAATATTTGTTTTGATCAGCGCTGCTCCAGTTAGCTAATTTGTATGCATTCGGCCTGCAACCTTTCCCTTACACAGGACCGACATGCGCCCAATGAGATGCAAAGATCAGTTTGTAGTACTCCATACTGTTAAGTAAAGTATGCATACCAGTGACCCACACCAGACCCACAGAGCATCATTTGCAGAGACCTGTACACTTTGTGACTGACAGACAGCTTAATTGGCTTATCCCAAATGGTGCCATAAATTGGCACATGACTGTAGCTTAAAAGTAATCCAAGTCTCTGATTTAGATGGTGATACTGGTCATGAATGTTTTATTTAAGCCATGATAAAAGCTGGGTTTTTTTCTGATAACCTGCTCCAGTTCCCTTTGAGTTGGAGCCATAATTCATAAGCCTATGAAAGTTTCTCCTACAAATAACAATGTATTAAAAGATAAACCAAATGATCCAGTTAATGAAAAATACCTGACTATATAAGGTGTCACAAAAAAATAGACAGAAGCAATCATAAAGTTTTGTAGAACCTTCCCCGTATAATCTCCTGTCATATAGAAGTCAAAAAAGACTGATACTAAGGGTCAGATGCAAAATATTCAATTGACAACCAACAGTAGAACCAACAGATGCTTTCATTTATTATGTAGACAGGAAGGAAATAATAAAACAGATCAAGTGGAAGTGACGTCGTGGTTGAAGGACGCAATTGACGTCATCATTCAGGGACTGGAAGTGACATCTTTGTTTGAGGACAGAAGTGACATCATCTTTCGGCGGGGTGGAAGTGACATCTTTGTTGGAGGCTGGAAGTGATGTCATCATTCGGGGGGGGGGGGGGGGAAGTGACGTCATCATTCGGGGACTGGAAAGGTGACGTCTTTGTTGGAGGATGGAAGTGACGTTATCATTCAGGGACTGTAAGTTATGGTATTTTTCGGCACCAGAACTGTTGCCATCAAAAAGGTAGGTTTATGGTCCTCTAGTTTGAATTGAAAAGAGGTGTATTCTTCAGTAATACTGTAGGAAGAAGGAAAAAGGCATTAGTACTTGTTTCCAACCTCATATCCATCGTACTTTCACTTACATTTGGACCCTTCAGCTGCCTCCTAAGTGCATGTGTGTGACACAGGTTAGGGACAAAAATATTGATAATAAATTATCGATAATGGATAAAAATGTGGTTTAGGATATGACTCATCTTCAAGGAACAGATGTTTATCCACTTCTGTTTTGTCCCCATGCTAGACTCTTCAAGTAATTCAGTCATTATGATTATGGTAATCCTTTGCGATTATAGATAATATGGCATAAAGAACATACAAAAATCAACACTAGACATTAAAGTTGAAAACATTTTTAGTTAATTGATGCATCAGCCACTTTTTTTTTCCCCAAATACATATTAGGGACTCATATCGATTCTTATCTGAGTAAAGAGTACCACCTTAAAGGAAAGAAAAAATATTTGTATATCTGTGTGTGTGTGTCTGTGTGTGTGTATAGATAGATAGATAGATATAGATAGATGGATAGATAGATATACACCAATCAGCCACAACTTTAAAACCTCTTGACAGGTACAGCGAATAACACTGATTATTTCGTTACTGTTTCAAGGGTGGTATATATTAGGCAGCAAATGAAGAGCCAATTTCTTGAAATCATGTGTTAGAAGCAGGAAAATGGGCATGTGTAAGGATCTGAGCAACTTTGACAAGGGCCAAATTGTAAAGGCTAGGTAATCAGAGCATCTCCAAAACAGCTGGTCTTATGGGGTGTTCCCAATACGCAGTGGTTAGTACTTACCAAAAGTAGTCCAGGGAAGGGTAACTGGTGAACCAGCGACAGGGTCATGGGTGCCCATGGCTCAGTGGTACACATATGGAGTTAAGGCTAGCCTGTCTGGTTTTGTCCCGCCAAAGTGCTACTGTAACACAAAAAACTAAAGGCTGGCAATGAGAGAAAGCTGTCAGAAGATAAAGTGCATTGCAGCTTTCTGTGTTTGGGGTTGCATTCCAAAGACTGTTCACAGTGCCCATGGTAACCCCTGTCCACCACCAAAAAGACATACAGTGGGCACTTCAGCATCAGAACTCAACCATAGAGCAATAAAAGAAAGTGACCTGGGGCCTCATGTATACGCCGTGCGTAAAACTCACACTATAACATGGCGTAAGCACAAAAGCGGGATTGTGCGTACGCACAGAAAAATCCAGATGCAGGAATCTGTGCGCACACAAACTTTCACGTTCTTCCACTACATAAATCCCAATCAGCATGAAAAGTTACGCACGTGCACGCGCCTTCTGTCCCGACCCAACTCCTCCCAGAATTACGCCTCTTTGAATATGCAAATCAATATAAATAGCCTAATGGGAAAAGCACAGGGGAAAATATAAGAATTTCAGCGAATACCAAATGGAGGCAAAGGAAAAACGTACTATTTCTTGGTTTAAACAGTGGTATAATCAACAAAAGAAAGTTGATCGAGTGACAGAGTGTCGGAGAAACTCAAAAGATCAAGTTCACAAAGTCGCACAGTGCCCGAAATAAAAAAGAAATCACATATCAAAGTCGCCGTGAAAAGGCAAGTTGTAGCCCACCGTCTGAGTGTCATATGAAAGCTTAGGGTACAGACAAAAAAAATAGGCACACAGTGGGGAAAAAAGCACGAAATGTCAACTTTAATCTCGAAATATCCACTTTAATCATGTAGTTTATTTTGCCATTAAAGTAGAACATCATAAACTTCATCTTAAAATCGTTTATTTTACTAGTTTCTCAAGTAGCACGTTAAATGCTTTGTTTTGTGTTTGATCTTCTATGTGCTCTATGTGTGTGAATCACTATGTGCTTCCGTTCTTTCTCTTTCTCCGACAGGACACAGAATCTATTACATTCGAGATATTACAGCTCTCTGAATAATTAAAATACTGAGATGTATACATGATATCTTTTTCATGATGATAGGAATGAAAGCATGTTATTAAACATGGGAACACGGTGGCGCAGTGATTGTTCATATCCCACGCAAGAGGCTTGCTGCGCCATGCGCGACCTTCGATGAAATAATTTATTACAGAAGTACTGTCTCTTTCAAACGTACTAACCTCCAATTCCTGTTCTTACTTTTCGTTCTCCAAAAACCCAATCACCACACAATCAGCTCTGTAATAGACGTTAAGCCATTTGTAAGCTTAGAACGCCGATTCTTCAAAACTTTTAAGGAACAATGAAATATCTTCGTAGTACATGTTTAACTATTCTATTCATCTATCCTTCCAGTGTCGCGTCAGCACCAGCAAGAATACAGCACAAGGCAGGAGCTATCCGTGAACTAGCTATATGCTGCGGCACCGTGTCCTCACATGTTTAATTATTAACAATACAGATTATTTAAATGAAGTTAAAGTTTTATCTGTATACTATAAGCAACATACAGTGGTGTGAAAAACTATTTGCCCCCTTCCTGATTTCTTATTCTTTTGCATGTTTGTCACACAAAATGTTTCTGATCATCAAACACATTTAACCATTAGTCAAATATAACACAAGTAAACACAAAATGCAGTTTTTAAATGATGGTTTTAATTATTTAGGGAGAAAAAAAATCCAAACCTACATGGCCCTGTGTGAAAAAGTAATTGCCCCCTTGTTAAAAAATAACCTAATTGTGGTGTATCACACCTGAGTTCAATTTCCGTAGCCACCCCCAGGCCTGATTACTGCCACACCTGTTTCAATCAAGAAATCACTTAAATAGGAGCTGCCTGACACAGAGAAGTAGACCAAAAGCACCTCAAAAGCTAGACATCATGCCAAGATCCAAAGAAATTCAGGAACAAATGAGAACAGAAGTAATTGAGATCTATCAGTCTGGTAAAGGTTATAAAGCCATTTCTAAAGCTTTGGGACTCCAGCGAACCACAGTGAGAGCCATTATCCACAAATGGCAAAAACATGGAACAGTGGTGAACCTTCCCAGGAGTGGCCGGCCGACCAAAATTACCCCAAGAGCGCAGAGACGACTCATCCGAGAGGTCACAAAAGACCCCAGGACAACGTCTAAAGAACTGCAGGCCTCACTTGCCTCAATTAAGGTCAGTGTTCACGACTCCACCATAAGAAAGAGACTGGGCAAAAAACGGCCTGCATGGCAGATGTCCAAGACGCAAACCACTGTTAAGCAAAAAGAACATTAGGGCTCGTCTCAATTTTGCTAAGAAACGTCTCAATGATTGCCAAGACTTTTGGGAAAATACCTTGTGGACTGATGAGACAAAAGTTGAACTTTTTGGAAGACACATCTGGCGTAAAAGGAACACAGCATTTCAGAAAAAGAACATCATACCAACAGTAAAATATGGTGGTGGTAGTGTGATGGTCTGGGGTTGTTTTGCTGCTTCAGGACCTGGAAGGCTTGCTGTGATAGATGGAACCATGAATTCTACTGTCTACCAAAAAATCCTGAAGGAGAATGTCCGGCCATCTGTTCGTCAACTCAAGCTGAAGCGATCTTGGGTGCTGCAACAGGACAATGACCCAAAACACACCAGCAAATCCACCTCTGAATGGCTGAAGAAAAACAAAATGAAGACTTTGGAGTGGCCTAGTCAAAGTCCTGACCTGAATCCAATTGAGATGCTATGGCATGACCTTAAAAAGGCGGTTCATGCTAGAAAACCCTCAAATAAAGCTGAATTACAACAATTTTGCAAAGATGAGTGGGCCAAAATTCCTCCAGAGCGCTGTAAAAGACTCATTGCAAGTTATCGCAAACGCTTGATTGCAGTTATTGCTGCTAAGGGTGGCCCAACCAGTTATTAGGTTCAGGCGGCAATTACTTTTTCACACAGAGCCATGTAGGTTTGGATTTTTTTTTCTCCCTAAATAATAAAAACCACCATTTACAAACTGCATTTTGTGTTTACTTGTGTTATATTTGACTAATGGTTAAATGTGTTTGATGATCAGAAACATTTTGTGTGACAAACATGCAAAAGAATAATAAGAAATCAGGAAGGGGGCAAATAGTTTTTCACACCACTGTATTTTGCTGCGTTTCATCTTAAAAAATAATATTGTCATCATATGCGCTTCATAAAGTAGCGCAGGTTGTGCAATATTATAACTGTAGTGTAAGTTTACAGTGAGGTGATTGTACTTATAAGTACAAACAGTTCTACAAGGAGCACTTGATGGACTGATTGAGTGCGTTTATAGTTCTTGGGATGAAACTGTTTCTGAAACGCGAAGGTCCGTACAGGAAAGGCTTTGACGCTTTTTGCCGTGGTTGAGGTGGTGTGTACTTGAAACTGTATACCGATAATTCTCTTTCCGATCAGCTGCTGCTGTGATTCACACTCAGATAGAGTGATATAAATACTCCGATACACTAATAAACAATATGCAGTTAATTTCAAGGGCGGCACGGTGGCGCAGTGGGTAGCGCTGCTGCCTCGCAGTTGGGAGACCTGGGGACCCGGGTTCGCTTCCCGGGCCCTCCCTGCGTGGAGTTTGCATGTTCTCCCCGTGTCTGCGTGGGTTTCCTCCGGGCGCTCCGGTTTCCTCCCACAGTCCAAAGACATGCTGGTTAGGTGGATTGGCGATTCTAAATTGGCCCTAGTGTGTGCTTGGTGTGTGGGTGTGTTTGTGTGTGTCCTGCGGTGGGTTGGCACCCTGCCTAGGATTGGTTCCTGCCTTGTGCCCTGTGCTGGCTGGGATTGGCTCCAGCAGACCCCCGTGACCCTGTGTTCGGATTCAGTGGGTTGGAAAATGGATGGATGGACAGTTAATTTCAGTGTATTTATAAAGCCATGTCAGGAATGTGGAGCTAAGAAAGAAAGGATGAGCACACAGGAACAGTAGCACTGCTTTGACGCTGGGTGCCGCCAGTCTGCAAAACCGAGCTGAGAAATTGCGTATGCCAAGGTATGAGTTACCGTGGAAATGTGCGTGGCTTTATGCCAAGTTTAGGTTTTATACATCGCGATTTGAGCGTGGAAACGTTCGTACGCAACATTTCTGTGCATACGCACCGTTTATATATGAGGCCCCTGGTCTGATGATTCATGTTTTCTTTTAGATCTTTTGGACTGCCGGGTGTGTATGCTTCATTTACCTTGAACTGAGATGTACTATGTGAAGAAGGCAAGCCAGTGGAAGCAGTATGATGCTCTGGGCAAAGTTATGCTAGATTGATGTGTACCAACTACCTAAAGATTGTTGAAGACCACATACACTTCTTCATGGCAACAGTATTTCTTGATGGAAGTGGCCTCGTTCAGCCACACTGCAAAAATTGTTAAGGAATGATTTGAGGAACTTGAAAAAGAGTTCAAGGTATCGATTTAGCCTCTGAATTCCCCAGATCTCAATCCGATTGAGCATCTTTGGGATGTGCTAGAACTGTTGCAGTCTTTGACATGCTGTTCCTTCAGTTCAGAACTCTTCATTCTGTAACGTTGTCAATTCAGAACTATCTGTGTCCAGAATAAGCAACTCTTCCACCTTTGCCATCCAAAGCTGGTTTCCTGCTTAACTAACTGCAAGCCAAAGGCTGTTTCCCCTTTTTTTCCTTTCTTTTGCTATGGGCTTCCCTCGGTGGAGCGTGTGAGCTGCTTCTCCTCTCAGCTCTTTATCTTCCTCCTGTTTTTTTTAATTTCTTTTTTTTTCATTGTGGATTTTGAGCCCTTTTGTTTATGTGTGTGTTTTTACTTTCTCACATACATAGTATACTATAAAGAAAGTATAGGAATCGTGAAAAAAAATTGACCTCGAAATTTTGATGAATCTTGATGTTTTAGACCTTCCAGAGTCCGAAAATACCATTTTTGAAATTATGTGTCTGTGTGTGAACACAATAACTCAAACACTTTGACGTAGGTCAATGAGATTTTGTACACCTGCTTTATATCAAAAATAAAGAATCCTATCAACTTTTAGGCCACTTCCAGCAACCGAAAGTGGTACTTTAACTGAATTACTTTCGCAAATTTTCAAGTAAACTGTGGTTATAATTAGATACCGTATAGATGATTCAAATTTTGTATAGATATTTATAATGATAAAAAGCAAACAGATACGAAATTTGAGAGCAATTACTCAACCGGAAGTAGTATTTTATTTAAACAACCATCTAAATTTTTTGTGTCATGGAAATATAAATGTGTACGCAATATTAAAAACTGTATTCAATATAGTCCATATTCTTTCAATAGCTATTATTAGTTTTATTTTAGTTTATACATCATCAGTTTAATGATAACGTGTAAGCATTGAACATGCCATGTAATATAAAGGTGTAATGGGAACAATATGCTGCTATGTCCCCGTCGTGTTCCTGGTAATGCAAGTAATTTTATTTATTTTTTTTTTCCGCCATCATTATCTTAATTAAATGTAGCTAAATGCAGTTTTACCTATAGCGATTTATTGCAACAAATATTGTATAATACTAACACTTTTTCTATGTTTTAGGTGACTCTAACTCTTTTTACTTTGCATGTAATCTAGGTAATGTACATGCATATGTAATCATGAAAAAATTCCACCACCATTTTTGACCTAACTACAAAAATATCATTTTAATATAAGGTTTGATTATAAATGGTTTTGTATTGATATTATCAATTAGTTATGATGAGAAACAAAGAGATAAGATATTTGAGAAATATTGCACAAGTGGAAGTGGTTCTGATGACCTTTTCCTCTATCTCAGTATACGAGAAAGTCAAGGGGAGCACCTCCCAATTTTTAGATATATATATTTATTTATTTATTTATTGTTGTGTCTGGTTTTGATGTATTTCTACTTTTTACTTTTTTTTTTTTTATTAATTTTATTGTAATCATTCCATATAAATAGGTCAATTTATAACAAAAAAAAATTGAAGACAAATCAAACCCCACCCCTGAGAAGGAGAGCTTAGCCAAAGGAGAATTGCTTAGGGCTTTTTAATAAGGCAACAATAAACAAAGGAAAGGGAAAAATATATATAGGTAAATAAAAAATGGAGAAGGGAATTAAATACGGTAATAGTTATTTCTCTTATTCTAAAATAATATTGATTAGATCCTGCCAGGTTTTAAAAAAGTTCTGTACAGATCCTCTAACTGAGAATTTGATTTTTTCCAATTTCAAATAATATAAAACATCGGTTTCCCACTGACTTATCAGAGGAGAGTTAGGATTCTTCCCAATTTAACAAAATAAGTCTGCGTGCCAAAAGTGTAGTGAATGCAATCACCGTTTGCTTGTCCTTCTCCACTTCAAGTCCATCTGGAAGAACACCGAACACAGCTGTTAATGGGTTAGGAGGGATTGTGACCCCAAGGCTGTCTGAAAGGCACTTAAAAATTTTGGTCCAAAATGATGTTAGTTTGGTGCAGGGCCCAAAACAAGTGAGGCAGGAGCTTGGTTGCAGCGTTCGCAGGGTTGGATTTTGCCCTGGAAACATTTTGGACAGTTTTAAGCGAGACAGATGAGCTCGATATATAATTTTTAGTTGAATAATTCTATGCTTTGCGCATATGGAACTCAAGTGAATTCTCTGCTTTGCTACCTTCCACTCCTTTTCTGATATATTGATTAAGAGATCTTCTTCCCAATGTCCTCTTGGGTCTTTGAAAGGTAGGGACTCTAATAAGATTTTATATAATGCGGAAATGGTGTTTAATTCCTTGAAGTTGAGCAGTATTTTTTACAGCATGGTGGAGGGTACGAGGTGAGGAAAATCGGGCAGTTTCTGTTTAACAAAATTTCTAATTTGAAGATAGTGAAAGAAATGTGTAGCTGGGAGGTTGAATTTGGAACGTAATTGTTCAAAAGATGCAAATATTTATACTATTACATTATACTATTACACTAGGAATTACCATGTTTATCTTAGACTACTTTTTAAAATCATTCCCAGGGTTCATTCTTTTTTTTATCTTTATCTTAAAATTGCTGAAGATTATTTTAAGCTTAAAGACTGTTAATGATTATATTTTCGGCAGATAGTATTTAGAATTTAGCTGCAATAGATATCTCTTTGTTTTAATTCTCTAACGCCGCTGCGGGGTGGGGTTTGTTTTGTTTTGGACGTGCTATGTCTCTTCGTATGTCAGAGGACCGGGACATCGCAAAGTGGGATCAAGTCTCATGTGGGGAGGCAAAATGGGGGGGGGGGGGGATAAAGGGGGGAGAGAAGGAGAGCAGGCTATATCTAATCTATTCTTCTAATCCCTATAACTATAAGTATCAATGCAACAATAGGCAAAAATGCAATAACTCATGGGGAATCTTAAAACTAAGATTAAAACAGCCTTATTACCAGTTAAGACTATAAAATGACATTAAAAATTCAGAATCAAGGTATCCATGATGGGACAGTTAACTTTGTGAGCTGGAATGTTAAAAGCCTGAATCACAAATTAAAGAGAAAGAAAGTATGCTCTCACCTAACAGGCTTAAATGCTAAAATAGTATTTTTTCAGGAGACCCACTTACTAAGCAAGGATCAGTTCAGACTACAAAAAGACTGGACTGGCCAAATGTTCATTTCCATCCATCCATCCATCCATTGTCTCCCGCTTATCCGAGGTCGGGTCGCGGGGGCAGCAGCTTGAGCAGAGATGCCCAGACTTCCCTCTCCCCAGCCACTTCTTCTAGCTCTTCCGGGAGAATCCCAAGGCGTTCCCAGGCCAGTCGAGAGACATAATCCCTCCAGCGTGTCCTGGGTCTTCCCCAGGGCCTCCTTAAATGTTCATTTCTAGCTTTATAAAGAAAACTAGAGGGGTGGGAATTCTCATACACAGAACAGTTCCATTTGTAGCATCAGATGTAGTATCGGACCCTAAAGGGAGATATGTATTGGTCATGGGCAACTTATATAACAGTAAAATGATTTTGATAAATGTTTATGCACCCAATGTCGATGATAAGGAATTCATGCAAAATCTATTTGCATCCATTCCCAATGTGAACACTCATAAAATTATAATGACTGGGGACTTTAATTGTGTTTTAAATCCACTTTTAGATAGGACTCCTGTGACAGGGGGGACGACATCTAATACTGCAAAGATAATTACACAGTTTTTAAATGATCACAACTTATCAGACCCCTGGAGGTTTCTTAACCCAAACTCAAGAACATATTCGTTCTATTCACCAGTGCCTTATAGCTACTCAAGAATTGATTATTTTTTTATAGATAATAATTTCCTGCCTACTATTAAATCATGCAAATATGACACAATTGTTATCTCCGACCATGCCCCTCTAGTCTTGGAGCTAAAATCATTAAGCCCCTCACACTCACCTCGCAGATGGCACCTTAACCCTCTTCTATTGGCAGACGAGAACTGCACAGAATTTATATCCAAACAAATCGGCTTCTTCCTTGAGACAAACACGCCCACAGAGGTTTCTGCAGGAACACTCTGGGAAACGCTAAAGGCCTTCTTAAGAGGACAGATTATTTCATTTCTTTCCCACAGAAATAAATTAGAAACAAAGAAAGTGTCACAGCTAAGAAGCAAAATTACTAGAATAGATGAAGAACAAGCCAGGCGTCCAAGTGAAGCTCTCCACAGGAAATATGCAAATATGTTGTCTATATAAAGATCTCTAAGCATTTTAATCCCAAAACTTTTCCAGGTATTAAAAACTGGATATGTTTGCAAGGGTTGAAAGAGGTGGTTCTCTTGCAGAGGTGCCACGGATAAAAGATTTTCCATCTTAAAATCCCTTATAAGTTGGTTCCATATACTGAATGAGTAAAGCACAATTGGGTTATTAGTATATTAGCGATAACTTGCATTTATTGGAGCGCAGAGCAGGGAGTATAAAGAAGTACTACAGGATTTTACTTCTATTGCGAACCAAGCCTGTGTATGTTCATTTTTTTGTGTCCAGGTTTTTATGGCTTGTATGTTTGCTGCCCAGTAATAAAACTGAAAATTAGGTAGAGCCATGCCACCTTCTGCCTGAGGTCTTTGTAGGGTCGCTCTTCTGATAAGTGGGTGTTTTGAGTTCCAAATGAATAAGGTTATTGTTGAATCTAATTGCTTAAAAAACGATTTTTTGATATGTATTGTAATGTTTTGAAATAAAAAAAGAAGTTTAGGAAGGATATTCATCTTAACAACGTTAATTCTTCCGGCTAGAATGAGATGAAGGATTGACCATCTATGCAAGTCTTGCTTAATTTTTTCTATACAGACGGCAAAATTTTGTTGATAAAGAGCTTTATGTTTACTTGTGATATTTACCCCTAGGTATTTAAACTGATCTGCTATGGTAAAAGGTAGGGTGTCCAATCTAATATTATATGCTTGTGAATTCACTGGAAAGAGTATACTTTTATTCAGATTAAGTCTAAGACCAGATATCTTTTGAAATTCTGTGAGTGCTGTTAAAACTGCAGGCACAGTGTTTTCTGGGTCTGATATATATAAAACCATATCATCTGCATATAGAGAAATTTTCTGTTCCAGTCCTTCTCTGATAATCCCCTTTATCTGATAAGAATTTCGACAGTGAACCGGTTTTGATGTATTTCTTTACAGTATATATTACATCTCCATTGATTATTTAATTTGTGATCCTCTCATCCATTAAACATTACAGGTTGCTTAATTCCTATAGGTGGCTAATTACACTTCTTTTCACTTGTAATTTACAGAGTGAAATATATGTAACATAGTATATATGTGAGTTGCTTGTGCACTATATGTTATCTGAATGCATGTATGATAGAAGGTTCAAACCTCTGCAAAACTGAGCAGTTGATACTTGGAAGTCACTGTGTCTGTTCATTCATTTTGTTATCATAAACTAAGAATTAAGTTGTAAGAAATTAGAGAGGTTAGAGTATAATCAGAATCACATGGTGCTTTTATTTAATGTGCTGTTTAAGCATTTAGCAACACTGAGAAGTAAACTAGTTTACAGTACATTTCACTTTGGGCTTCTCTTCACAATTCTGTGATTTTGTTAAAAAGCTTATAAAGTTTAAAATAGCACTTGAGTCAAAAGTTAAGGAAATTGTGGTTTTGACAGACATATTTATTACTATTATTATTCCTTGTGCATTATGCTTATGTTTGCTTGCTCTTTTACATTAGACAAACCTGAATGACTTGATAATGAGGGCGGCACACTAGTAGCACTGCTGCTTTGCATTAAGGAGATCAGGGTCCTCATCCCAGGTATTCCCTGCATGGGGTTTGAGTGTTCTCATGCAGACTATTTGAATTGGTGATGTTACATTGGTCCTTGTGTGTGTGTGTGTGCATCATACCATGTGATGGGGTGGCATCATTTCCTAGGGATTGTTCTTGCCTTGTGCCCGATGCTTGCTAGGATTAGCTCCAGCTGCCCCAAAACCCTGCTCTGAATAAAGGTTTTGAATTTGGACAGATTGATGGATGGTTGAACTTGATCATTGAATAACAATGCTTCAAACATTTCACCTTGCTCTCCAAAGTAAATGTATTTTATTTGTATTTCTCAAGTGAAAAATCCACATTACCCCCAAATTTTAAAGGGGCTTTAGTTTTTTCAGTTTTAACAGGTATGCTACACAGAAAATACAGTAATCTGTCTGTAAACTCAGCTCATGCCTTAAAGTCCCCAAGTAAATATGCATTTAAAAGTAATAGGATTTTACTAAAATTTGGCACCATTTCTCTCATAATCTTCTTCCATATGAAGATGCAATGCCTTTTCCAGGTTATGTTTATAAGCTGTGACCTCAATGCACCATCTTTCCAAATTTGTTCTTTTCACATACTGGAAAGGGTTCATTCACACGTAGACATTTTTCTAGCACTTTAATGCTAGGCCTGAATACTCCTAAAACCACTTGCAGCATTATTTGCCTTTATTTTCAGTTATTCTGTTCATACCTCCATTAGCAGAGAACAGTTTAGAAAACCTCTTTCAACAGTAGTTTTCAGGTGATTTCAACCAAACACTTCCTCCATTGAAATGAATGGTAATGCTTGTAAAAAGATGGTTAAATAAATGAGCATTTCTGGAGTGTTTTACCAGAAATTTACTGCTTCTGCCTGTGGGATGAGCCAGTAGTAAAGCAGGAATCTTTTGAACTACGCTGGGAAGAAACATGCAACTCACAGAGCCTGTGTTGTCACTTTGTTAAATAAGTGAACCAAGCTAAGGGGTTTGACATATCCAGCTGCACTTTCACTTTTTTGAGCTGGTTCATTTACAGGGAAAATACACTTTCACTCACACAGAAGTTAGGGAAATGCTGAATCAACTGTGGCCATGCCTAAGTCTCATACCCTATAGTAATAAAAACCTTTGCAAGTGATTGATTGTCTAATTCAAGAACAGTTCTTCCTTAGGCTTGGTTCTTGTGTCTAGCTGAATGCCCACTGAGCTTTGGCTCAGCAGCTCTGAAGACTATGCCTCTAAATTCTTGTTATTCCACTAAGACAAAAATTTAGTGAAATAACTCTTGCAGTTTATTAAGTTAGCTGTTTGGTTTTGAAACAATCCAATATCGTTTCCAAAAATTCAAGAATAAAGTGCAATTAAAACGACAATTCTAAGTTTTATTTGTGCAACTCTGAACTCGACATGTGACAAATATCTGTGCTTACAACACTGATGACTCCTTCATTACAGTACTGTATCTAGGATCAAAAGCATTAACATCATAGAAGACATTATAAAGACATAGGAATCACCTCACAACACTAGAATATCTCACTACCCATAAAATGGTGACACGAAGTGATATCAAACATTTTTCTTGCAAAACGCAGGAAAACAATTGAAAAATGCTTGTAAAAATACTGAAAATGTACATCACATAAGTGTGAATGGGCCCGAAGAGATAGCTAAATGTTTAAAACAACTGAGCAGCAGTTCAGTCTCAAAATACATTTTTCAAAGCTATGTTTAACCTATAAAAATAGCTATAAAATTAATAACTCGCTAAGTATTATTTGTAAGCATTAAAGTGTTCTGTCTTTCTTTCTTCACTGTTTTGTATTCCATTTTATTTTATGTCTTGTAATTTTGTTGTAAACCTGTCTTCTTGTGTAGAATAAAAAAAATAGTGTGTGTGCGTGTGTCCCGTTTCTCTCGGCAATCTAAATGGTCAGTTAGGTTTTGGTGACTCAGTGGTGTGGATGATGATACAGTAAGTTAGAGGTGCAAATTCTTGATTGTGACAATTTTTTTTTTTTTTCGCAAATTAAAAAAAAGAGTTAAAATGAAGCATTTTAAGAACAACGAAGACAATAACATACCAAGCAATGTCAGGTTACTAAATACTGGCAAGATGCAAGCCGAGTCACTTTCAAAATAGAGAGATTCACTAAAATATGAATGACATTTTCACAATGGGTAATAACGTCCCATCTACTACTGGTGGTAGTCAAAAAGTGGGTAGAGAGCAAGCAAAATGCCTCAAAATGACAGATTCTGAGAAGTAGGCTTTACTGGAACAAAATCGAGATGGGGGTCACTGGGCAAGAGAGGTTCAAACACATAAGGATACAGAGGAACAGCAAAAGAGAAACATTTAAGGTATTCATATGACAAATGTTATCATTTTTTTTAAAATGTATTCTATCAGCAATCTTTGACAGATAGCATAGCTAGTATCTTAGAATTTGTATACACTGCACACCATAGTGCAGAAACATGGATGGCCTCTTGACATCAACAGAAGGGCAATTCAAAGATGTTTAGATGTTGTATATCGAATGCAAAGAGACTTGTATGTTTTGCAACATAGACATTTACTTGGCAAAATGATCCTTAATATCTCACGGCTCTGGACATAACAGCCTGTATCAATTCATGCTGTGTACTGGCAGCAGTTTGGGTACTGCATGATGACACGTTGCTGTTGCTCTCTCCACTCAGCTGCTCCTACTCTTGTTTTTTTTTTTTTTCAATTTTATTTCTGACTATCCCAGATAGTCCAGAAAAAAACAATGTTTTTGTGATTCTCCCCTTTAGTTGGAAATACTTCAATTTCATATTTACTTAAAAGCCAAGCAAAATGACACCTTTTATTGGCTAACTAAAAAGATTACAATATGCAAGCTTTCGAGGCAACTCAGGCCCCTTCTTCAGGCAAGATGTAATACAGAAACTGAAGTTTCCTATGTTTATATACACACTCTAGGACAAGAAACAACATTGGTAAATATTTAAATGAGAGATTTTGAATGTAAAAAATTAATAGATTCATTCAGGCTAGGGTTAATTTAACAAGAGAGAAAAGAACAATGTATTGTCAAGATCTCTGGATAAGATAACTGTCCAACAAAGTCTTTTGAAGTTTGTAATGAGTTTTTTCAAAACAATGTGGGTCTGTAGACAGGTTGTCTGTCATTCTGAGAGATGTAAACAATCCTCATATCTGGACATAAAACTCTTGTCTTTATTCAATCCATGTTGTAAAGTATTCAATTTTAGCATGAGTTTAACTTCCCATTCTTTTCTCTCTTGCTGTGTTTTGAAGTTGCCCATAAGCACTGTGACTTTAAAGTCCTTCTCACAGTGTCCATGGCTGTTGAAGTGGGCCGCTACAGGAACATCTGTGTGGCCATGTTTAATGTGGAACCTGTGTAAATTCATTCTCTGGCGGAGTGTTTGTCCAGTTTCTCCCACATAGAGTGCAGTGTCAGGACATTTCATGCAGAAAATTAGGTAGACTACATTAGATGATCTGCAGGAAAATGATCCCTTGATGTGATGTTCAAGTCGGCAGTGTGGTATAACTATACGGTCTGTATCATAGATGTGGGCACATGTTTTGCATCTTTTCTGTAGGCATGGAGATGTGCCATTTTCTGTTGGTTCACTTAGGGAGCCTCGGACAATTAATTGTTGAAGGTTTGGTGGTTGTCTGTATGCCAGGAGGGGAGGTTCAGGAAATACATTTTTCAGTGTTTGGTCATTATTTAGTATTGGCTGAAGTTCTTTTATAATTTTTCGAAGTGTTTCAAGATGTGGGTTGTAGGTGACAACAAGGGGGATGCGATCCTTGTTGTCTTTGTTTTTATATTCCAGAAGGTTGTCTCTGGGTATGGCAGTAGCTCTTCTTATTTGAGTGTCTGTTGTTTTCGGGGTGTAACCTTGTTTGATGAAATCTTGTCTGAGCTCCTGCAGTTGTTGATCCCGGTCTGTTGGGTCTGAGCAAATACGATTGTACCGTATTGCTTGGCTGAAAATAATGGAGCGCCTTATATGCTTGGGGTGGAAGCTATCATTTTTCAGGTAGGTCCGTCTGTCTGTCGGTTTGTGAAAAATAGAAGTTACAAGGGTGTTGTCTTTCAGTTGAACGGTGGTGTCAAGGAAGCTGACTTCTGTTTTTGAGTAATTCAGCTTCAGCTTTATGTTGGGGTGAAAACAATTATATTCATTATGAAAATGGAGGAGGTCCTTTTCACTGGCAGTCCAGATTATGAAGATGTCATCTATGTAACGGAGATACAACATTGGTTTTACGATGCACATTGACATGAAATCTTCCTCCAATTTTGCCATAAAAAGATTTGCATAGTGAGGTGCAAACCGACATCCCATTGCAGTCCCCATTTGTTGCAAGTAGCAATCCTGTCCAAAAGAGAATAGATTATGTGTCAGAGTGAATTTTATCATTTCTATTACTGACTTTGTGGGTAAATCATGTTGTTTGAGGTACATTTCACATGCCAATATGCCATCATCATGGGGGATGTTAGTGTAAAGTGCCTCAACATCCATTGTGGCCAGTAAGGTTCCCTCAGGTAAGGGGCCTAAAGCAGACAGTTTTTTTAAGATATTTACTTAAGTTTAATTTTCTGCCTTTTTCTCCTCTGTTCCTCCATGTTTTGTTTTAAAGAGGTTGCTCAGGACCGTGGGCAAATTTTTTATAGTTAGTAGATAGTGAATATTCAAAATGGGCATTTTTACGTCATGTATGGTTATTGAGTAGTAACATTAGGAGTGGCTAAAAGTGTGTGCACAACAAGTTAGTTTTAAGTTGATTTGAGAATCTATAAAGTAACTTCTCATGGCATATGTGCACTTTTATTAATCAATATTTATTCATTTTTTTGTGCGTACACCATTTTTGCCTTTCAGGCGTAAGCAAAATTTTTTGTATGGAATATAAGCAAGGTTTTTTATATGACACCCCTGCTGTTTTTAAAATATACCTGCCTCTTTCAATATGCTTGAAAGATCTGACTTTAAAGTGGACAGGTTGGTCAAATATATGCTACTTTGCTTAATTTCTTGCTTTCATGCCTAGTTAAACTTTCTTTGTCTCTTTGTGGTTCAGTGTTTAAGGCTGGTAGTTTTCTGTTGTATGTCTCAGTAAAGTTTGCTTTGATTTCAGAATTGAGTGGAGGTGTGTTATACTAAAATGAAATATCATTAATTCATGCATAGTATACTCATGAGTGATGAAAAATCACTGAATGAATTGATTCATGGATGCTAATGTCTCACCTACAAATATTTATGCATTGCAGTATTGAATTCATAGGTTTGATGGCTGGCAAATAAACCATTTGAGAGGGGACACCCCATTCTATTTCACATTCTAAAATGAGATAAATTTGTTATTTGCACAAACCTTTGGTTTTGGACTGAAGTACATTTGTTTAATTCATACACATACAGGATCTAAGGCCATCGCTTGCTTTAATGATACTGTCATACCATGGTAAAAGTAACATAAATCATGTGTCTTGTCCATGCTAATGTTTGTTTTAACAACAACTGAGACTTTTGGCCATGTCTGCATATAGGTGCTTTGCATTAATGAGCAGGTGTACCTATAGTAATAAAGTGGCCACTGAGTGGCTGCTTATAAATACTCATTGGATGTATTGAGCAAGGTGATGAAAGTTCAAGGCCCACCCCAGCCTTCAAACAGCGTTTAGATGACTGGAAGGGACATGAAACAGCAGGATGGATATCCTACTGAAATGTCACAACAGCCTTGTGTCTTTGATGACTTCAAGGCAGCTGTCAACTGAATGCCTTAATTTACATGAAGCTTTTTGCAAATAGGATTCCTAATGGTTTGTGAGCATTTAAACGGAAATGCCTTCTCTCTCTAGCTAAATGTTTTAGTAGCGCCATTGATAAGAGCACATCTTTTATTTGTTAGCTAGATACAAGTGCATCTTTTGGAATAAGCTTAAGAAATGACCATTAGATGACATGTTACATTTTTCGAGGCCTGTCAAAAGATCCTTTTCCTAATGAATTTCCTTCATGTTTCTATGTGTTACCTTAAAAAATTGCCACTGGTCTTAGATGTTGCATCTGTCTCAGGATTTCTGATCTGCAGAACGGTGTAAATTCTGTCTTAAGATTGTTTTTATGGTCGTCTGACCCCACACTGCACTTCCCTGTTCTCATCTTTAAGTATTTTCTTTCGCACTTTCTAACTCTATATCAGTTGCAAGATAATGTTGCCCCATTTCTGGCTCATACCTTTCTAGTATCTAGCATCTTACTAGTATAAAAAAGTTTAATGACTTCTATAAAAAAAAAAAAAAAATCACCATTCTGCAAACAACATTATGAGTAAAGTGAACTTCAGTACAAAACGTTACATCAACTCAATATCAATTTTTACCTCAAGTATAATAAACTTAAAGTGTGTTACATAAACTAAATGTTTTAATTCTCCTATATGCTATAAGTTGACACAATCCAGTTGCATTAACTCATAATTCAATGTTTAAAATCTATATAACTGTACATTTAAGTTACTATAACTTACGAATTCGTGTTTTGGAGTGAGTGTTTATCTTGCACTAATTTGCTTTAGTATAGTAAAATCACACAAAGCACTTAAATTCTCACATAATTTGTTGAACAAAATGCCATTAAAAACTAACATATCAATTATTTTAAAATAAAAATAAATTCTTAACAGTACAACTTTAAAACAGCATCTACACACCATACAGTATGCAAATAAACCATATGTAGAAAAGGCGCTATATAGGCGCCTGACCCGGCACAGAACGACACAGAGGCACGTATAAAACACAAGGGCTTTAATTTTTCTTCACCCGTGGGAGCACGTCTTCCCCGTGACCCACAGGCAATACACAGTCCCAAAAGCACTCCTTTTCCACACAACAATAATACACTCTTCTCTTCCACCACTCCTCCACAAGCTTTGTCTCCTTCCTCCCAACTCTGGCTCCTCGAGTGGTGGTGGCTGGTCCTTTTTATACCCCACCCGGAAGCGTTCCAGGTGCTTAACCACCTGGTCCTAATTGCATTTCTGGGTGGGGCTGAAGATTCGACCAGCCGGGCTGCAAACTCCATGCAGCTCCCCCTAGCGGCCATCCGAGCCCCCAACCAGGTTGAGGAGGACTCCATCTCCCATGGAGCCATGCGCCAGGTTGGGGAATCATCGTCCGCCAGGGAGGCTGCCACCAAGCATCCCAGGGGAGGTATTGAAGTGTCCATGGCTGCTCCCCAAGAGCAGATGCAGCAGGGGCGTCCCTGCCGGGCATGGGACCCGGCTGTCCTTCACACATGCAATTATGCAAACTATACCTGTGTGAAGACAGATGTTTATAAAATTCATTACACTGTTTCATTTGTGCATAAAAAAATTAATATTTGTGGTCATACACTTGAGAAATCAAATAGTACTTTCAAAACATGTGACATTATCAAGCACACTATCAATCTCCAAAATAGTATGGATTGTTTGTGCAGACTTAAGTTTTTAATATGTAATACAGTATTTCTTTTTCATGCAAAAACACATAGACATAGTTTTATACATTTTATGACCATATGGTGTGTCATCATTACCTTGGTATAATTATAATAATGTTAAAAATCAATAATTATAAATTTTATTATAAATAATAATTATAATAATAACTTTAACATTATACAAAGTTATTGTCTGTTTTTACCTGCATTTTTCTCACTCTTTAATATTGTTTTTTTTTTTTTATCAGTAGGCTGCTTCTGGAGTATGTGAATTTCCCCTTGGGATTAATAAAGTATCTATCTATCTATCTATCTATCTATCTATCTATCTATCTATCTATCTATCTATCTATCTATCTATCTATCGAAGGACTACAAAGAATGTAGCAAATAGGCCTTCCAAAAAGTCAAAAGAATTACAAAAAACTTAGAAGAAAGGAACCAAAAGCCCATACACATTTCAAATGTCTCTGGATACAAGTTCAGGTCTTGGAGGATTATTTCAGGAGCTTATTTTTGAAAAACATGGCCCTTGCTGAGTAATTGCTTCTAATCCATGGAAAAACTTTCTAGATTACTTTAAATTATATTTAATCTCCTTGGGTTACTCAATGTTCAGGGCATATAGTAGGCCAGTGAGGAGAACAAATGCATTTGGTACGTCACTGATATTCTCGATGACAAAGTCCCCAGCATCTGTCAGTGAATGTTGAGCAGCTACATCATCTATGACTGTAAGGATTTCCATTTTCACATCCTTTATGAAAGACTCTTAAGAATTGGTTGTCTGTTTGAAACATTAAAAACACTTATTTAGCAGGGATTGTGTTATTTTGGTACGGTACTGATGTTGTAATATGGTCATAGGTTTATAAGTTTCAGTCCTGCTTTTTAAACATGTACCAAGTCTGCTCTGAATACAGCCTTGGAGGCAAATGTTTAATGCATATAAATATAAAGGCTTGTTTTACTGGATATTTATAACCCATGATACTACAAAGACAACACAGGCCTGTCCATGGATTCCTTATGCCTTCTAAATGCATGTCTAAATATTCCTGTTGTACAGTTTTCCTAGATATAGCTCAGATGGTCTTGTATGGCTAGAACAAAAAAAAATATGTTCCAAATACAATTCTGAAGGCATAGAGAAATACTTAAAAAGCCTTCAGCTTAGGTTTAAATACTCCCACTATTAACTACTAAAATTATCCGTTTCAGTTTAGTCATTTAGGTAATTGTCAAGAAAGAAATCTAGAATTAGACATTACTTAGATATAAAATCATTTTTATACATGATGCTGTACTGATTATACAGGTCATATTTTTAAAACCAAACACTTTAAATATTCCATGTATACTTGCAAAACAGGTCTTCAGAACTTTACTGGAAACAAGGGGAGACCTCTTAGGACAACAGCACGCACATGCTTTATAATGTCTGAAGACAGAAAAAAAATAAAATCAGCAATGAGGAAACTAACCATAGCCCCACAATCCACCCCCCTTACTTTTTTTTTTTTTTTTTTAAATTTCTGTCTAAATGCTGATTGTCCTGTCAAACACTTCAAGGCTTATAGGTGTCAGTGTCTTGTATGTGTTTTTATAGTGACCAGAATAATGTTTATGATTTTCTTCAGTTATCAAATTTAAAATGTTGTCTTTACTATTAGAATGGATTGGTTAAATATATTGGTTAAGTACAATGGGATTGTTAGCTTTCAAATGGTGTATGACTAATGTCTTTGTATAGACCACTTTTGTGAAAACCTTACTGAACAAATTAAATTGGTATTCAGCCCACTGTCAGGCTGATGACAATGAACAGGATTGAAAGCATCTTTGTGCATATTTGGATCATAATAATTATATCAACTACATACAGTAGGAACGTTTTACTAGATCTGAACAATAGACCCGTTTCTCTAACTCATCAAGAACAACTTGTATCTGTTCTCCATAAGCTGCTTTTTGTACATTTTTAAGAGCTTTGAGATGTGTGTATCCAATGTAGTAAGGAACTCCCTCTTCGGGTTTACACACCCCTCTCCCCTCGTTCCGCTGCATGATGTCTCTCAGATTCGTACAAATAAATCAATACCGCAAGCAAACTATGATACATAGCACAATGAGAGAAGTTGCAAAATCAACCAGAATGTTCAACAAATTATATTAAAAAAAACTATCTAAATCCATTAAGCAGTTCTCTCGTGAAAAGCAAACAGACAGACGGATTTTATATATAGACAGAGATAGTAACAATAAGAGCAGCTTGCTACTCAAAACGGTAAATCTAGGAAAAACCCGGAATCGAACCTGCAACCTCTTGATTTAGAGTCAGCAGTTCTTACCTCTGCACCAGCCAAACAGTCATGTCAGCATCGTACCCTAACCTGATTTATTTTTCTTCTGTTATGTTTTTAAATAAAGGCATACTTCTTTTGTTATACAGGGTGAGCCAAAAAGAAGTACCACATTTCAAACGTTTATTCTACAAAAATGCAGCAAGATAAAACAAATTTCATTATGACACAAGAAAGGGTATAAGAAGTAGATTTCTTTCACTGGGTTTTAAAAATGATGTCTTCAAGGTGGTGGCCTTCATTAGCCATACATTCTTCAAAATTATTTCTGAATGCTCACATGACTCGTTCAACCTTTTCAAGGGGAATAGTGGTGATTTTGTGGCGAATAGCATCCTTGAGGGCTTCAAGGTTTTGAGTTCAGTGTGTGTATACTTTCGACTTGAGGTAGGCCCACAAGAAGAAATAGCACAGAGTGAGATCAGGCGAATGTGAAAGCCACCCTATATCACCATGTAGGGAAATCAGCTTCCCCAGAAACATCTCTTGCAAAACTTGCATGGATCTCCACGCCGTATGAAACCAGGCATCCACCACATCCATTTTTCCCAGTTGAGGCCACAAAGTACTCTAGTATTTCAATGGTAACATTCTGAAGTGACAGTGACCGTTGCTTGCTCCTCCTCAAAAAAGTAAGGGCCTACAATGCCAAATTCTGCAACAATGCACCAAACTGTAACACACTCACTGTGCAGGGGTCTCTGATTAAGTTCACAAGGTTTGGTTTCAGCCCAATAGGGAAAGTTTTGCTTATTTACACAACCATTCAAATGGAAATATGCCTTGTCATTGCACATGATGATGGCATCTCGATGAACGGTTTGCAGAATGTTCGCACACAACTCTCTATGGCTCTCACAGTCTCTCTCAGTGAGTTCCTGCATTACCATAATTTTGTATGGATGGAAAATAAGGTCTTCGCAAAATCCTCCTCAAAGACTTGTTGGAAATGCCTAAAGCAGAAGCATGTTTGCGGGCT
Source organism: Erpetoichthys calabaricus (assembly GCF_900747795.2). Lineage (NCBI taxonomy): Eukaryota > Metazoa > Chordata > Cladistia > Polypteriformes > Polypteridae > Erpetoichthys > Erpetoichthys calabaricus. The sequence goes on from NC_041395.2 coordinate 205,972,260, forward strand.
GAACATCTAGGAGACTGCAAAATTAATGTCCTTTTCACCTTACAGTCTGTGTACGGCCTGGATATTTTTAGTTCAGTGTTGTACCCGTCTGTCTAAATTTAGCCACCCACTGAAGAATTGTTTTCTGATTTGGGATGTCACCGTTAGGAGGAATGCTAAAGTGCATTTGGAAGGCTCGTTGTGTAGTAATGATGGATTTGTTGTTTTTGAAGAACGGTTCGCCAGCAAAAGCACAATGTGCACCAGACCAAGGCATGTTATCAACTGAAAACTACAAGGGATCGCCTATCAAAGGACCCCCACTCCAACCCACTTTGCTGCCTCTACTTCCCATAATGACCTTGAGAAATGTGGTACTTAATTTGGCTTACCCTGTACTTGTACCTTTTGTGAAAGTGTTTGTGTACTTCAGTCCCACATTATATACTTCATATCAAAATTTTGTCATTAGTTCTATAACTTGTGTTCAACTTTTTGTTGCCTCGCATTTCCTGTCATCCTACATTTACTTAGATCATTGTAGACACGGAACCCACATGAAATGCATGTGTTCCAAATAACGATATATTATTTACCCTATACAATTCCTGGCACCTCACATCAAGATAAACAGACTTGAGCGGGGAGATTTTTGTCTGACTTCAGATGCGGCAGTGGGGGCAGGGGATGAGATAGCAGACTGCTTGTGCTGATTGCCACATTTGAAAAGCAAAAGATGCTAATGAAGAGGTGCAAAGCAATTTAAGGTGGCCCGTTGATTACAACTTTTCGTAGGCTTCAGGGATTCTAGTGTTAAAGATATATTTCAGTTTTCTCAACTTGATATTTTAAGTAGTAACATGGAACTGTACAATGAATTTTGAAATATGTGAACTGTTATGTTATACTGTATCTTCTGCAATTTTCTAACTAATTTGAGTTCAGTTAACAGTAACAGTACTGTTACTTGAGTAGTTCACACTCATATATGTGGAGTAAAATTAGTCAGCGAGTCCACAAATCTTCCTTAGCATTTCTTAAGAATACAAACCTCGAGATACGATCACCTCTGTATACGAGAAATTCAAAATACGAGGAAAGTGTGAGCGAAAAATTCAGATCTAAATGCGAGCATTGGCTCGCGTAACGAGCCACGAGCCAGGCTGTGGGTATAGCTCGCGGCTTAGCGAGGGGGCGTGGTAGCAGTTGCGAGCCGCGATCTGCTGTGTCTGCGTTTCTCACTTAAGTGCACAGGTGGGAAACTGCCCACATCCATGATTGTTCCTGTGGCTGATGGGCTGCAGCTGCCATGTCCTCCCCGCATATATAGAGAAGCGCGAGGAGAGGAGAGAGAGCGCAGGCAGTAAGTCGGTGCGGGAGAGCGAGTGAGTGAGTGAGTGCAGGCTTGCGTGTAGCTGAACAGTGAGCTGAACAGGCGAGCCAAACAGCTGAAGCGGGACGGTGTAGAGGTCAGCTGCATTAAGAGAGTCTCGCCTGTTGCAGAGCCCGCAGGTGAGACGCTAACAGAGAAGAAGCACCGGGGATTGTCATCTGTTTTTTAAAGACTGCATCCTTTTGACGTTTTAACCTCGTGTTAAAGGATTGTTATTCTTGTGTATTTTAAACCTCCACTTCACAACTGTTTTAAGGATTATTTATTTAAAGATTTATTGAATGCTCTACTGCACTTTGGACACCTGTTTTGATTCTTTTAATAATCAGTTATATTATTTACCAGTGTTATTTATTAAAGGTAGACTACAGTATATATAATTTATCAGTGTTATTTGTTAGGAAAATTGATTTTTATGTTAATATATTTGGGGTGCGGAACGGATTAACTGGATTTCCATTTTTTTCAATGGGGAAGTTTGTTCTAGATACGAGAAATTCGCTATACAAGCTCAGTGCTGGAACGAATTAAACTCGTATTTAGAGGTTCCACTGTATTACTTATTAAGTTTGAATTCTGCGTTATACACTTGAACAGCACAGCTTGTGATGAATTGGAGATGAGTCTGTGGTTGAAATGAAAGAAGCAAAATACAGATGTTGAAAACTGTGTGCTCCACTCCAGTGTGAACATGGATCATGCTAGTGGGGTATGGGTCTTCTGAAATTGTATGTTTCAGGAATGTTTGCCATCTTCTCCCAAAGGTAATGTATTTCACCTACTCAAGTAAGGAAACATAAAACATTAAAGGGCTTCCAGTTAAAATCAATAATACTGCATTTTCCCTGCCCCCCTCCTGTGTTCCCCGAAAGTGTCATTATTTGAGAGGTTATGGAAACAGCAGTTCAGGAGAGCACCAGATTTCCTTATGGTTTAAAACATGGTTTAACAGAACCTACTAATGGCGTGCAGCTGTAAAGACCAAGACTTCAAAAACTATGAAAGATGAGTGGAACAAAACTATGTTTCAAGAGATGTAAATAATCCTTTCTTGCACCCTGGGCTGTAGTTTCTGTGTGACCCTGCTCAGGATATAGTGGGTTTGAAAAACCGGATGGACAGATGGAGCTGCATGCAGTCCTGTTTTGTCTTTAATTTCATTGTCTAACCATCAAAGCTATTCAGTTTACTGAGGTCTCTTTCCTGAGGAAGCTTTTATAAATATTGAGTCAGAGATAGATGAGGCCATGGAGAGGAAAATGTATTGTGCAGAAGTTGTAAATGGTGAGCTGGAGTGTTTATGGAAGTACACTTTAATTGGTAAGTAATCAGTAGAACATATCCACAGCTGTCCTTTTAAATTTCAGTATTCATTTTCCTCAGAGGTTTAGCATAGCTCAAACTTGTATCTACAAGCATTGGCCTTTTCCCTTTATATTATTTGGTTTTAAAAATTTAAGTTGAGGCATGTGAATGTTAAGTCCTGCTGTACTGGCTTTATAAAGGGATTTGTTGCCCTCTGCTGTTCTACATTTTCAGTTGTTCAGTAGCACTGAGCCCATCAGGATTTTTAATTCTGTTTCATTTTGATACTCGCTTTTGTACCTTCTGCTTAATTTGGCAGTTTTATTCTTCATATATGTGTGTTTGTGTGAGCTCACTCAGATTGGGTAAATTTAGTTTGGGTGTATATGCATGAATGGGTTATGTGGAATACTGACATTCAGTCCAGGATCAGCCTTTATCTTGTACACAGTGTAGCTGGGATTAGTCTAAACAGCTGTTGAACCAGTGCTTGAGAACTGGACTCATAAAATAGATTAATGTATTGTTATTTTCCATTTTACAAGAACTGTCTTCCATCTATCTACATAAAGAAAGAATTAATACCACCATACCATATTTATTTGTTGAGCGCTTAAAAACACAGCGTTACAACCGACCAAAGCGCTGTACAGTTAAAACAAACAGGACTAAAAACAAAATATTAAAGCAAACATTAAGAGAGAATTTGAACTAAAAACTAAAAACAGGTCAGAGGAACCAATAAAATAGAGAAAATAGCGAAAAACAAGTAGAAAATGAAACAAGTTAAGAATTAAAAGCCAATGTGAAGAAGTGCGTTTTTAAGCGTGATTTGAATATGGCAACTGAAGTGGCTTGCCTAACCGCTAAGGGTAGGGAGTTCCAGAGCCTGGGTGCACTGATGGAGAAAGCCCTTTCACCACGAGCTTTGGTAATGAGAATTTGCTGATACTATTAACTGAATGAGTTTTTTTAATTTTTAAAGTTTTCAGTTTTTGAGGACCTGCTACTTCTGCCTTTGTCCTCACCCATTGCCATTCTGTGAGGACTTAAGGGAACTGTTATCTTCCTAAGAGACCACACATCCTTGTCCTTCATCAGTCTGCAAACACCCTGATGCCATTTTACTTCTCTTGTCATGCACCATTCATTCATCTGTCTGCCCCACTGGCTACTGGACTACGACGCCTTCCCTTTCTTCCTTTTATCCAACAATGTCTTTCCAATACTTCCTTAATAATTCCTCTAATGTGACTTTAGGTTGTTAGGTGTTAAAACTGCCTCTTCATGCTTGCATTGTTTTAATATTTTCTCAGAGTAAAGTTGCCCATTGAAGTAATTATACATTCATCTCCATTTATGTCCCTAGTTATGCTTTATATATTTTTTAATTATTCATATGCAAACCAATGCAAACTGGCAAGGACTTTTCATAAATTCACATAATTTTTGTGTTTAGGTTGGTGGAGGAGTTTATGCTTCTAGCAAACATGGCAACGGCACATCGCATCTACCGCTCATTCCCAGAACGAGCTTTGTTACGTTGCCATCCCCCACCACAAACAAAGATGGTAGAAGACCTGGCTGAATTCTGTGAACAGATGGGACTGAAGCTGGACTTCAGCTCTGCTGGTGCTCTCCATGTAAGTATTGAGAAAGACCCAAAAGCCATTCTGGTGGTTGTCTCCTGCCTTTATAGCATGATGTGTGGTGGAGCAAATATTCTGGTTATGCAGATTCTTAGGATACTGCTCTAATACATGTATAAAGCATATAACAGCCTTTTTTTATTTTTCATTTAACAAATTTATGTACTTAAGTAGAAGGGTAACCGAGATGGTCTGTGGATGTTTATGCACTTTGATTCTGGTTTAACTTACATGTCTATGCGATTCTATCGTCTTTACAGAAAAGCTTGATTGCAACTGTGGGGACAGACGAATACTCCAGTGCTAGGAAGGAGGTCCTCACTGCTATGTGCTCTCGACCAATGCAGGTAATATGTGTTGCTTTGTTTATTTAACCAATAAATATATTGTGGAATATTTTTTAATTCAATAGCATGAAAGTAAGACATTCTTGAAATCAGTGATTAATCAGCAGTCCAGTGACCTACTCAAAAATCTGTTTAACACCCTGCATATATAGTATATATTTTCTACCTGAAACGAACACATCTTTAACCACATTAGTTTCTGACAGCCTAAAGAGGTCAAATTTGAAGTCCTGGGCTTTGAAGGAACTCCAAGCTGGACAGTAAATGGTAATGCTCAATTTAGTGGTCATCCGCCTGTTAGGAATATGACAGATCAATTACCAGGTACTTTATTTAGCATCTTAATGCAGTGTCTCAAGAGAAATCAAGCTATAATGATTGTTGTGGCATTTGTAATTGTTGGTAGAAGATTTAGCAGCTGGTGTCTCTGTCTGAGTGATTAGCGCTCTGTCAGTGTGTCCTATTCTCAGGCTGTTGTTGTGTGCCTTTATAAATGGAAGATGAGCTGAATTTCCAGTGAACAGATGTGGCAGCACCCTTCACTAGTCAATGCTGCTTTTATTTGATGAGTGTGATAACTTAGCACCTTTACGTGAAGTTTAAAGTGATACCCAGAAAATCCTCATGCTTATCTTCCGCAAATGATGCAAAATGCATCAGGCCTAGGACGCAGCAGAAAAGACATAAATGAAAGGTGGAAAGGACAGAAAGAAGTCTGTTTCAAATCATGAAGCAGATTTAACACTCCTGAGAAGATAAAGTGAAATATTTGAAAATGGACTATAGGCAATGGCTCTAAATGATGTATCAGTTTGATGGCTTTGCTTTGTAGTAAGAAGCAATGCATTGGTTCTGCCAGGAAGATACTGAAATGTGCCCTAAATGACTTTTATATAAACAGACCTAATTGTGCTGATCTTCAGTAGTTCCTCTGCTAATTGCACTGTTGTGATTTTAATGAAGTAATTTGCTCCACATTGCAATTCATTGGTTGAGTATCTGCCTCTGGGCTTAAAACAAATAAAACCAATGAGCTGATTAAGTGCAAAATAGGATGCAGTGCTAGAACAATCTGATAAAATATCAGGTATATTACCCCAGAAAAGTTTGGATTGAATCCATAGCCACAGTGGGAATGAAAATGTCATGCAAAGCCTTTTTTTATTATATTTACTGTCTGCTGTTGTTGAAAATGTGTCCCCAATTTTTCCAAAGAAGGCTGCTGTCCTGTCATTTTATGCCCACAGCCGTCCAAACCTGTTTCAGCTGCCCTTTCCTGAAGCAGCCTTATTTAGTGGAGTAATTTGAGTTTTAAATGTGGCAGAGAAACCTTTAATCATTTGTAAAAGTTGTTACTTTTTTTTTTTAATTTGTGAGAAACTTAATTAGTTTATAAAGTTCAAATTCCCCCATTGATCTCTGTTGAAGGAGTGATTTCAGAGAACAAAGGATGTGTTTTTGTTGCATTCTGAATAGTACAACTATATATAAAACTACAAATATATATCAATGCTGGAGGCCAAGATTGGTAAGTGTTTGCATTCCCATAGTTTCTGTGCACCAGTTCTTCTGTCTAGAGCTGGGCTTTGGAGGTGCTCCTCGGTTTGCTGTCTTTGTTTTTCCCAGGAATAGGTATGAAAGATTTGGAACCTATAGTGGATCCACAGTTCCTGACTTCCACACCTAGTGTCTGATGATGAGTTGCCAAGGTTAAATTACCTGTTACTGGCCTAAAACTAGAATTAATTTTCAAAAGATCTGGTCTTATTTATTTAAGTACACAGAAAAATGCAGTGAAAGGAGATTATATTAGAGTATATGTAAAATGATAGAAGCTTGTAGTCTCTAAGTATGGTCAGACCATTAAGAGAGCAGGCCTACATCTTCTACCCTTCTGTTTTAAGAAGAGGTATCCATCCAGTCTTTTTATTAACCAGTTCTGATCTCAATTGTTGTTTTTTTTTCCTACTTTTAAACACATTCAGCCTTAAAAGGGATTTCTGCTTGAAGCTGCATTGTGCTAATTCAGCATTTTATCTTCAATACTTCCTTTGTCTTGTCCTTACTTCATTCTGAGATTACTTTTTAATGACATTGCCTTGCTTATTATCTTATGTCTGGTCACAATTAGCAAAAGGGTTTCAAGATTACTATTTAATTACTTTGAATATAATAGATATTAATTATTCTAATACTAAGTAAACACTTAATGACATAACAGCACAGATGTAAAATGTGTTACATATGAAGTAAACGCCAAGTGAGCCCCTAGAAATATTTCAATAATATGTCTCAGCACTTACTTTTTTATTTTCTAAGCCATTTGACATATTTTTCATTTTGGGTTGCCATAGGAATAATCTGTTTCCATATCTTTCTGTCCTCTGCATCTTGATCTCTCACACCCACCACATTCATCTCCTCTCTCACCACATCCATAAACCTCCTCTTAGGCTTTCCTCTTTTCCTCTTGCCTGGCAGCTCCATCATTAGTTTCTAATTAGCTTCCTTTTCCCAATATGCCCAGAATCCCTCCTCTGCACATGTCTCTGGCTTTGTCTCCAAACCATCCAGCCTGAGCTGACCCTCTAATGTACTTGTTGGTAATCCTGTCCATCCACGTCACACCCAATGCAAATCTTAACATCTTAATCTCTGCCAACTTCAGCTTTGACTCCTGTCTTTTTGTCAGTGCCAACGTCTCCAACCTATATACTGTAACATAGCTGGTCTTACAACAAACTTGTAGACCTACCCTTTCACTCTTGTTGGTACCCATCTGTCTCAAATCACTCCTGGCACTCTTCTCCACCCACTCCACCCTGCCTCCATTCACTTCTTCACATCTCTTGCACCACTCCACGTTACTCTGTGCTGTTGATTCCAAGTATTTAAACTTATCCACCTTCGCCAACTCTACTCCCTGCATCCTCATCATTCCTCTTTTCACCCTCACATTCACACACATGTATTCTGTTTCGGTCCTACTGACATACATTCCTTTTCTCTCTAGAGCATATCTCCACCTCTCCAGGGTCACCTTAACCTGCTTCCTATTCTTGTTACCGATCACAGTGTCATCTGCAAAAATCATAGTCCATAGTCTATGAAAATAAGAAAGGGCTCAGAGCCGATCCCCAATGTTATCCCAGCTCCACCTTAAACGCATCCATCACTCCTACAGCAGACCTCACCACCACCACCACCACCACCACATTTCCCTCGTACATATCCTGTACCACTCTTACATACAGTACTTCTCCGCCTCTCCCCACTTACTCATACAAAATACCACAACTACTCTCTAGACTTCCTGTCATATATTTTCTCCAGGTCCACAAAGACACAATTCATTTCCTTTTGCCCTTCTCTATACTTGTCAATCAACACCCTCAGAGCAAACATCTCATCTGTAGTGCTCTTTTCCAGCATGAAACCATACTGCTGTTCACTAATCATCACCTCCCTACTGAACCTAGCTTCCACTACTGTTTCCCATAACTTCATGCTGTTCTGCATGCTCTATCCCTCTGTAGTTACTACAGTTCTGCACATCACCTATATTCTTAGAAATCAGTACCAGTACACTTCCTCTCCAGTCCTCAGGCATCCTCTCACTTTCCAAGATTCCATTAAACAATCTGGTTAATAACTCCACTGCCATCTGTTTTAAGCACCTCCATTTTCCACAGGTGTGTCATCTGGACCATCACCCTTTCCATTCTTTAACCTCTTCATGCCTGTCCTTGCTTAATCCATTGCACTTCCTGGTTCACTATCTCTACATTATCCAGGCTTCTGTCTCTCTCATTGTTATCATTCATCGACCTCTCAAAGTACTCTTTCCATCTTCTCAACACATTCTCCTCACTTGTGAGTACATTTCAATCATTATCTTTTATCACCCTAACCTATTCTGTTCATCTTTCCCATCTTGGTCCCTCTGTTTAGCCAGTCGTTACAGGTCCTGTTCTCCCCCCTTATTGTCCAACCTCTCCTATAACTCATCTTACACCTTTTCTTTAGCCTTCGCAACCTCTTTCTTCAACTTACACCTTATCTCCTTGTACTCCTGTCTACTTTCTTCCTTTCTGACTACCCCACTTCTTCATCACCAACCTCTTCCTCTGTATACTCTCCTGAACGTCCCCATTCCATAATCAGGTTTTGTTTTCTTCCGTCTAAGCCATTTGACTGAACTCCCAAAACTGCATATATTAAGTTTCTTTTTTTCAGACTTTGAATATTACCGGTAAGTTGATTGCCCAAATCAGTTCTTGGTCTGAGTTTTAGCTTTTGGGCCAAGGTGACTTGTTTTCTTGACACCTCATTCAGCAATATTTGTTGAAAAAGAGTTAGTGATATTGCATTGTCTTAAGGTGGTCTTTCCTATCTCAAATTACAAACTGTTCATCTGTCTGTCTAGTTCTTGGATTCATTTTTTACATTACAGGTACAAGGTTACAGGTAAAGTTCTGGAATTGTTTGTTACTTCATCACAAATCACGGTTTTATACACCCTAGTGTTAATGAGCCAGGAGTATAATATACTGTATATATCTGGAGACAACTAAGTGAATTGTGCTTAAAACAGGGTGGGAATCATTGGATGGCTCAGTGAGTATCACATTTCTAATCCAATCCAACGCCTCATGAAGGTGTCGCTCAAAGTAGGGTCTTTGATTTTGAACTACAAAGAGCTGTGGTGCTCTAATTAACCTGGTCCGGCAGAGAGCAAGCTTCTAATTACAATAAACTATACAGCTAAAAAGTCTCCTAAAAAGACCCCCATTCAACATACAAATATGTCTGCTGAGGGCACATTGCTAATGTTAAAAATAAACATAACATTTTGCAAAGGAGAAACCTTTCGTGTCACTTAGATTATACATTGGCATTTACAGGCATTAAACATGAATGATACGTTGTCGCAGGTGCTGTGTGTGCTCTCTCTGTTTTTCAGCGTTATGATGATAGTATAGGAGTTGATGTATGCTTGAAAGAACTGACAGCTATGTGTGTTTATGAAAATATAAATTATAAAATATGCATTTAAAATAAACAGTGTGTCAAAACCCCATCAAAAGGTCTGTCATTAAGAGAGCTGATAACGAAGAGTCACAAGAGATGCAGATTTTAGTACTCAACAAACTGAAATCAATCAATCCACCAAACAAAACCAAAAGATGCACAGATGAGGGTGCACCTTCTGACTGCAGATCTAAAGAAACAACTAAAGAAATGTAACATTACCATCTAATTGGAAATGCAAACATGCTATGACAAAATAGCTGCCAGCAGCAAGGTATATCCATAGACCACAATGTTTATCTAAACTCTATTTGCTGTTATGCCATATAGTGATGTAATAGTCAGAATGACAGAAAGATATCATAGCAGACAGAAGCACTTCTCAAATGAGTGGAGCCAAGTAGTTGTTTGTTCTGTTGCAGCATTCATTAAAATTTACAAATAAATTATTAAGCTTCAGTTACCTTGAGCTACTGAGCTCCTGAATCGATAGCAAATTTAGCTTTTTGTTTTCTCTCAGTGTCATGTCTTTTGTTCAGTTTCTTCTGTTTTCTCCCAGAAACCCCGACAGGTACTTTATAAAACCCAGACTGGGAACTGGGGACAGGTGCTTTAGGAGGAAGCCCTGTGGGTGTCATCTTTGCAGCGCAGGACTTTGACGCTATTCACACTACACACTTTTTAACAGGTTGTCCTCAGACATGCATTCTCATTCAAGAATCACGTCTGGCCCCGCAAGACTACATACACCACCACACTAACTCATAATGTTCTCGTTTAAAGTCAACAGTAAATACAAAGTCCATGCCTTTTGAGTTGGAGTAAAACTGAAATGTCTGGAGAATTAGCTGCACAACAAGAATACTAAACTACCTCTCTACCACTGTGCTGCTTTCAAAGCATCTCATACTCCTTATTTAGTAACTGTAAAAATTCTGTCTTCCTTCCATAATGCACTGTGTGATAATGACTGTGCCTTTCCTGACACTTTACCATGTTTTCATGCAGGAACTTAGCTAACTGGACCAGTTCCAGTTGCATTGCCAGTGATGTCTGGACAGATCATCAGCCTTAATTCATAAGGCTTCTGCCATTTTTGGGTTTCTGTTCTTGTGACTTTTCCAGAGACCTGACTGGTAGCGCTGACGATGTAAACTCCTGCTGAAAAGCACTTTGTTTTTACTGTGTTCCAGATGGCAGTGTACTTTTGTGCTGGAGTTCGGCCAGATAAGTCATGTTTCAGACATTATGCATTGAATGTGCCACTCTATACTCACTTCACCTCCCCCATCAGACGCTATGCAGATGTTATTGTTCACCGGCTGCTGGCAGCATCCTTAGGTATGTACAACTACTTCATTTCTGTTCACTGAGAGGTAAACACAAGGAAAAATGCTTTCTATTCAAACCTTTAGTACACTGAAATAGTATGGGCAGACATAGAGAGTAAGCCCAAGTGAGATTGGAAAATTCCTAATCTAACACCGTAACCTCCAGGCCACAAATAATGTGCAGGGATTTGAAGGTTGTCCCCATTGTCCTACTTGCTTCTTTTCTTGCCCCTGGGCTCAGCCTTAGATGCTCAGTTTAATTCAGTGGCATTTTGGAGGAGCTAAAGAGGGTTTGGGAAATAAAGATCTTGTAAGTATTTATAGTTATAAGGAAAAGAATTTCAAATAAGCCTAAAAGATAGAGATGTTTTTAACACAAAGTTGTATGAAAACGGTCTAACTTATAAAATCCTTTATGTATTTTTTTGTTGTTATTATTTAAATCTATACTTTTCTGTCATCAGAGAGAAAACAGCAAAAATTGTTTTAAGGGAAATGGCAAAAAAGGTGCAAAAACTAGAAAGTCGGGGTATATAGGAGCTGTTAAGACTGCCTAACTGTTCTACAGAGAAGGTGGACAACAGAGTAATAAAATCGCTGACATAATCATACACTGGTATAAAAAGGGGTTAAAATAGTGATGGCTCATCATGTCTCACATGTCAGGAAGTCACACTGGCCATAAGCCTGATGTCTCGTCCAGCATGTAAAATAAAGCAATTTCAGTTACATGTGTCCACTGGGTACTGAGGTTTAACCTCATATGCAGGTCCCTGGTTTTATACATATCTACAGTCTGCATTTGCCATCAGGTAATGGTACGTAATGTGTTTCGGTGAAGAGGATGAGTGATGGCAAAGGGAAGGCTCACCAACAAGACAGCACAACATTCTCAATGTGCTTTTTTTTGTTGACAGTTTCAGGCTATGTTTGGCAGACAGTAAAAAGACTGCACTTTTTTTTCATGATGTGTCATAGTTGATTGTATTTCTTGACATTCCTAATGCTGAATTTCACTTGTTCCCACCCCTCCCATTCCCCCACAGGATGTGGCCATGACTTCATCTTGCCCTTAGAAGACATACAGAAGCAGGCATCTCACTGCAATGATAAGAAAACAGCATCCAAGCGAGTTCAGGAGCTGAGCACAGAGCTGTTCTTTTCAGTCTTTGTAAAGGTAGCTATTGGTGGAATGGAGTGTTTGCTTCAGAATTTGTTGATTGTAATTTCTTGGGAAACAAAGTGACAATTTAATTAAATGCTGAACAAATCCAGACATTGATCAGAAAGTGCATAAATATGGACTGTACTGGGCTTTTGATTTGCATGTCAGTTTTTGAGCTTTCTTTCACATAAATGGCAGACGTATTATAAGCACTTAATTTGGTATCTTACCCATATATTTATTCTGTTTGCTCATTAAAAAGAAAACACTTACTTCCATTCCAAGTTTTTAATTCTGTTTATATTTACAAATATATGAGTAAGATTAATATGGTGTAAAGAAGTGCTCCTACCATCAGCCTACCTTTGGGCTTGACGCAGCTTGAGTATTTGAGTGGCCCAAGTTCAGCATTCTGCTTGTGCTTGGCTGCTGAGAGTTGGTGTTGCCAATTCCTGTTTGTCAGTTTTTCCCTAATACTGTCTGTCTGTTTTCACAGCCGCTTCTGTCATCACATTTTACAAAACCTAATAGCCAATTGTTGTAATTTCTTATTCAGTGGCTAATTTGTAATTTTAATTCCTGATTTAGTTATAAATATCTTGTATCTTATTGTGTCATAAACCTTAGAGTTTGGATGTGTTTGTCTAATCACTCTGACTATAATGAGGAGTTGTAGAAAATGGATTATCCCATCTTTTAGCACACAGTAGTGCATGCTGTTTTTTACTTTTTATTTCAAGGGTGAAGTTTTGGTAAGAGTTTACTTAATTGCTTCGAAATTGCATTCATTTTAAAATTACAGTTCAGAAACTTGCTGACACATATCCTTGTGGATAGTTTACAGTGTCCTCACAAGTGGCACAGTGGTAGTGCTGCTGCTTTGCAGTAAGGAGACTGTGGAAGATTGTGGGTTTGCTTCCCGGTTCCTCCCTGTGTGGATAGCACTTTGAGTACTGAGAAAAGCGCTATATAAATGTTGTGAATTATTATGATTATTATTTTATGTAAATTACATGTATGCCTTCATCATTTTAACCTGTTTCTCTCACATGTGCATATTACAAGTAAACAATCAAATTTAGTCTGAATTGATGTTAGTGTTAAGGAAATATTCATTTAATTAATTATCTTGAAGCAGAAAATGATATAAAATACAGTATTTGCCAGAATACACTACATTATATTAATTGGATTTATTGTTGCATTAATTCCTGTTTTTGTAACAAATATAGTGTACCTTGTCAAGACAGTCCTTCTGGATTATAGGGTTGTATGTCAGTCTACATCAAGTTGTTTGTTTCTTTTTTGCAGAGTATGTCCTAAAGATGACCTGATAGGTCTTTGCATACTCTTCCTCAGTTAACTTGTTTAATAGGATAGATTCTCAAAGATATAGTAGGGAAAAATCCTATCTAAGAAAATGTCAAGAAACTTTTGGAGAAAATAGGTGCATAAGATTGGTAAGTTTCATTTGGACAAATGGCCTATTCTTTTCCAAGTTGTTCTAATTTTCTTAAAAATTATTCAAATAAAGCACTACAGGTATATTCCTTTGTCCATTTTCACATCAAAGTAACATTCAAATCTGATATTTCAGAATTAGGATTCAACTTCTGGAAAGAACTGACAAGACACAAACAAATAGGAACAAGTGATAACAACTAAGGTGTTTTAATTCTTTTTTTTTTTTTCTTATGTAGGATAGTTGCCTAAAACTAAGTTAGATTAAAATGTTGTTACTTCATGGCAAATGTGGGTTTGTGGGACATGAAGGACATGCTCTCTCTGTGACAGGAGTGTGGACCATTGGAGTCTGAAGCCATGGTGATGGGAGTCATGGACAAGTCGTTTGATGTGCTGGTGCTGAAGTATGGTGTCCAGAAGCGAATCTACTGCAATGTGAGTACACTTGAGGTTCAAAGTGATAATTACACCAAAATGGAGCAGTTTAGGAAGAGAACAGACCTTCGCTGACTTCCTAACCAACATTACTGCCAGAAGGATGAGTGTTTGTTACTCCTTAACAGCACTTGATTGGCTCAAATTAATACCAGCCTTTGTTTATTTACTTTCTTCCTTCATATGTTTTCTTTTTTTGTTTAAATGTTTCATATACAATTTAGATTAAATAACAGGCTATAAAAACACAAACAACAAATGTATTACTTTTATAAAATATCATTTAATAAAATTATTACATGTTTATGGTAGCTTCCTTCAGCAGTGACATTCTGTACAATCCCTGGAAGAATGTTTGGAAGTTCTGTTCTGTAAGGTCTGTCAATACATCACTCACAGCCCCTTTAATGTTTTCAGTCATTTGAGAACAGTCCTTTTAGGTGATTCTTCAGGTTAGGGATGAGAAAAATCTGGTGAGCATGGTGGCCATGGATGAACTGAAATGTGCTTGAAGGTCAGAAGCTCAACACAGGTCAGCACACAGTGAAGGATGTATTGTCATGGTGGAAGAATCAGTTTTGCCAGATTCACGTCAATGAAGGCTTGTGCCAAAAAATGCTTGAGTCCAGGATAATCTCTGTCAGTTCTCTTTGTCTTTTTATATGTTTCCATTTCATAGTTTAAGCAATTTTTGATAGCATGACTCTGCTCATTATTCTTGTATTTTATTTGTGGCAGGGTTATTTTTTGATTCCTCGGAATAATGGTAATGAAGCAAGCAGCAGCAGGTCTTGTTGCTTCTAAGTGCAATCAAAGGACAAACTGCTAGGCAGCTGTGGAGACTGTACTGCCCCAACATATATGATTTTGTGACGGGCCTTGTGTGTCCCTTCTTACCAGTCTTTTGAATGCATTGCAGTGGGAATTAATGTAAATTAAGAAGTTAAGGCTTCATTTGCTTTGCTTTCAACAAGAAAAAAGTGTGATGGATCAATTATTGTTGTTGTCATACACCGCAACAGTACCTTAAAGGACACTTTTATAATCAGTTTATTTATTTAAGGTAATTATTTGATTTAATTTAATGTTATCTGGAAGGCAGACTGTGTTCCTTCTTATGTTAATTTTCTGTAATAGAGATTATAGAGTATGTTTTAATTTCCTGCAAGTTATTGGAAAAATATTTACTGACATTTAAGTATATACACTTTTCCAGTTAAGTAGTTTTATATATCAGGACATACAGTTCCTAATAATCAGTAATAAGCAGTTTCATTTTAGGTGACAACATTTGTTTGGCAAATGTTATTTTGTCATTACTTATTCACCAACAGTAAAACAACGTGTAGATGTTAGGTGTGGAAAAAAAGTAGACCTTTACAGCTTCAGTACGAAATGAGAAGGTTCCTGGAACACAGCGTTGACCAGGAAGTACTGTCACTTCTTTATAAAAGCCGAACCTTTGACAATCTAGGCAGTTCAGACTACAGTATACGTGAAACATATTAAAGTGGTGAGCATAACACTAGAGAGACAGCGAGATAATATTTACTAACATTACTACTGAACCTTGTTCAGTGCTACATTATATGATGACAAACAACCTTACACCATAAACTCTCTTTGGTAATAAAAAGCATGAAATGTGCAAGGCTGGCAGGAAAAAACAATATTATTTACAATCTGATAAATCAACTGATAAGATGCAGATGCTCCAAGTCAGCATGGTGACTTGTTTGAACTCTGCAGTACCCAGTTCTGCGGTGGAGGAGATGGAGAGAATTAACAACATTCATACAACTCACTAAAGCTTTCCTTCAAAATCAGTGTACTGTCACAATGCTAATATGTGAAGCTTTTCTCCTTATACAGCAATGGCCGAAATTATTGGCACCTCTGGAATTTTCCCAGAAAATGCACCATTTCTCCCAGAAAATTGTTGCAGTTACAAATGTTTTGGTATACACGTTTGTTTCATTTTTGTGCATTGGAACAACACAAAAAAACAGAAAAAAAGCCAAATCTGACATCATTTCACACAAAACTCAAGAACCGGGCTGGACAAAATTATTAGCACCTTTTCAAAATTGTGGGTAAATCGTTTTATTTCAAGCATATGATGCTCGTTTGAACTCACCTGTGGCAAGAAACAGGTGCTGGCAAAATAGCAATCACACCTGAAGCCAGTTAAAATGGAGAAAAGTTGACTCAACCTTTCTGTTGTGTGTCTGAGTGTGCCACACTAAGCATGGAGAACAGAAAGAAGAGCAGAGAATTGTCTGAGGACTGGAGAACAAAAATTGTGGAAAAATAGCAACAATCTCAAGGCTACAAGTCCATCTCCAGAGATCTTCTTGTTCATTTGTCCACTGTGCGCAACATGATCAAGAAGTTCACAACACATGGCACTGTAGCTAATCTCCCTGGACGTGGACGGAAGAGAAAAATTGATAAAAGACTGCAAGGAAGATTAGTCCGAATGGTGGATAAACTGCCCCAATCAACTTCAAAACATATTCAAGCTGTTCTGCAGACTCAGGGTGCAACAGTGTCAGCTCGAATTATCCGTCGACATCTGAACAAAATGAAACGCTATGGCTGAAGAGCCAGGAGGACCCCACTGCTGACATAGAAACATAAAAAAGCCAGACTGAAGTTTGCCAAAATGTACTTGAGGAAGCCAAAATCCTTCTGGGCGAAATTTCGTCTTGTGGACAGATGAGACCAAGGTAGAGCTTTTTGGTAAAGCTCATCATTCTACTGTTTACAGAAAACGGAATGAGGCCTATGAAGAAAAGAACACAGTACCTACAGTCAAACATGGTGGAGTTTCTAAGATGTTTTGGGGATGTTTTGCTGCCTCTGGCACTGGATGCCTTGACTATGTGCAAGGCATCATGAAATCTGAAGACTACCAAAAGATATTGGGGCGCAATGTAGGGCCCAGTGTCAGAAAGCTGGGTCTGCGTCAGAGGTCATGGGTGTTCCAGCAGGACAATGACCCCAAACATACCTCTAAAAGCACTGAGAAATGGTTGAAGACAAAGCGCTGGAGAGTTCTGAAGTGGCCAGCAATGAGTCAGGATCTTAATCCGATTGAACACTTATGGAGAGATCTCAAAATTGCTGTTGGGAGAAGGCGCCCTTCAAATCTGAGAGACCTTGAGCATTTTGCAAAAGAAGAGTGGTCGGAAATTTCAGTTGAGAGGTGTAACAAGCTTGTTGGTGGTTATAGGAAGCGCTTGATTTGTTATTTTTTCCAAAGGGCGTGCAACCAGATATTAAGTTGAGGGTGCCAATAATTTTGTCCAGCCCGGTTTTTGAGTTTTGTGTGAAATGTAGTCAGATTTGGCTTTTTTTCTCTGTTTTTTGTGTTGTTCCAATGCACATAAAGGAAATAAACATGTGTATACCAAAACATTTGTAATTGCAACAATTTTCTGGGAGAAATGGTGTATTTTCTGGGAAAAATCCAGGGGTGCCGATAATTTCAGCCATGACTTGTAACCTGCAGAGTGTTTCACCAGGCTTTTGGAGACCAGTGTCCAGTATGCAGTGATAAGGGATGACTTTGGTTTTTGCTCCTTATACTAATGGTTTGAATTTGCTGTATACCTAAAAGATGTTAGAGATGTTTTTTATATCTGTTAAGGACTCTTGCTGGTGAGCTGTGTAGCTTTTTGGAGTAAACATTAATTACCATATCTGTTTGACCTTCTGAGTCTGGTGCTTTATGGGCTGTCTTTAGATTCAAGCTAATACAAAGCATAAATACCTGGAATGAAGTTCTCTATTAGCCAAGTTTCCTATTGCAAAAAGGCATACGGCTTCAGAAAGCAGATACTGACTTTCAGATCCATGGTGCTTTATTGTTGCAGGCCTTACCTCTGCAAGACTTCACTTTTCGCAAAGTAGGGAAAAAGCCAGAAATGAAGCTTATCTGGGTGCCTGAAGACCCAGAAGAGGATCCTTTGGTGCAGGTCAGTATGAGTATTTGGTTCTTCTCTTCTTGATAAAACTTTTCTTTGAGTGTTTAAAAAGTCCAGGTCCCTTCTGATGTTTGATGAGGTTGTTTGTTTATCCCAATTCATTGTCTTTCATACGAAAAAAAAAGATTTCTACAGTTTATTTAATGATATAGGGAGAAGAAACATTGAACACACTTGAATCTTCCACAACACCCTTTGAATTATGAGCCTGTTTCTCAGCATTCCAACTCCTCAATGTGGTGTCATTCTTAACAGAGTCAAAACTGGAATCAGAATCTGGAGGCACTGGAGAAATCAAAAAACATAATCCTCTCATTGCTGCTGATTTGCATACCCTCTCTTTCTTATTCAGGAGATTTTTTAGCTCCTTCATTTTCCAGGGCTTGTTGTTTGGAAAGCAATACACTGTTTTTGTAGGAACCACTGTGTCAACACAGAAGTTAATATAGTTTGTGATGCTGTGACTGAGTGCCTTGTTATCATCCCCATGCGACTCCCACATCATTTCCCTGTCTGACATTTCGAAGCAGGCATTCAGATTAATCTATGTAAACACATTGTTAAAACAGAAACGTTTTTCATATTTTAGTAATAAATGACAAAATGTAGACATAAACTGTATAATTTGTGAAGCCTGAAGTGCAAAGATCAAATAAACAATTTCACAAAAGGTACAAGCATGATGCAACAGCTTCCGTGGTGCAGCAATAAGAATTGCTGACTTGTAATCAAGAGAGTGAGACCAGCTATGTTATATTTGGTTTGGAGATGGTGGCACTTACCAGAAAGCAGGAGACAGAGCTGGTTGTGGCATAGTTAAAGATGCTAAGATTTGTACTGGGTGTGACGAGGATGGATAGGATTAGAAATGAGTACATTAGAGGGTCAGCTTAAGTTGGACGGTTGGGAGACAAAGTCAGAGAGGCGAGATTGCGTTGGTTTGGACATGTGCAGAGGAGAGATGCTGGGTATATTGGGAGAAGGATGCTAAGGATAGAGCTGCCAGGGAAGAGGAAAAGAAGAAGGCCGAAGTGAAGGTTTATGGATGTGGTAAGAGAGAACATGCAGGTGATGGGTGTAACAGAGCAAGATGCAGTGGACAGAATGATATGGAAGAAGATGATCCGCTGTGGCAAACCCTAACGGGAGCAGCCAAAAGAAGAAGAAGAATCAAGAGTCCCCCGGTTCAATCCTGACTACCCCGTATATTTACCGTTTTGAGTAGTGAGCTGCTCTTTTTGTTAATATACAATAAAAACATACATTTGATTGGAATCTGTAACAGCCGGTGTAAATTTATAGTACTTGTAAAAGTTAGCGGTTTTTTTTTTTTTTTTTTTTCACATTTATTCTCTCAGTCGCGATCACAATACATACTACTCCACCCAGGGATCTGACACTGTTAGTTTTTATTTGAAACTGGGAATATCTGTAGATGCAAGTAGTGTTTTGAGACAATTGAACTGGAAATTCTCTGATGATCTCTGGATGGATAAAAGCTGACACACAAATCCTGGTGAATCTGCCTTATTGGTATCTCATTGTCACTTGATTTTTTTTAATTCAGTTTTATTGAGTGTTCCTGCTTACGCTGAAATAGTATGCACCTTATGGTCCATGATGTCAAAGCCGCACTGACAAAAAACAGAGATATAGGTATATATGATATTTGGAATTATTCATTTTATGACCTTTATAGTACATTTCGGAAAACATTGTGAGCACTGATGCAACATTGTTCATATTATTCATATTATTCATATTCATTCGCATGCCTTCTTGTGGTTGTAATCAGTGATCCGTTTTTTTTTTTTTTCCCGATCTTGCCCAGTCTCCACGTTTTGGTGCATGGTGGTGTTTCTTTTGTACTCCAGGACATGCAGGGGAAAGAATAGTACAGAGAGGTCAGTTCCGCACTATAAGCAATCATCAAATTCAAAAGTTAACAGTTCCTACACACCCAAGGACCGTCCTTCCTACATTTACGACATGTGTACCTGTTGCAATGTACACACTTCTCTCTATGCTGTGTATCCTATTACATTGAAGGGGCACCTGACACTGACTGAGTTTGCTTTCCTGGGGCATGCTGCTGTCTTGGAACAGAAGCTTGTCGATGTTGCATCCTTCTTTTCTTATTCCATCGCCTTTTCTTGTAAGAAGCGACGCCGAAGTTCCTCTGCAAGGTGAGCCATGAACACGCTTCTTTTTTTTTGGTGATGCAAGCTGATCTACTAGCTGAGTGCCAGCATGCAATTACAACATAGTTGCTGCCCACGGAGAATCCATCCTTGACTTTAAAGAAAGAAAACATCCACATAAAAGAGGTTTGAGACATCACTACTCTAGCACCCTGCTCGCAGCACCAAATGTTTTATAATGGATTTTATAGGACTTTCCAAGTCCGATACTTGGTTGGTCCACTCTTGCACCTTAAGATTAAAACACACACAGATACACATAGGAATCCTGTAGACAAAGTCTCGGGTGAAAGTGTAATTCACCCTGCAATATTCTACTTAAAATTCCCTTTGCATTCATACATAGATGTCCTTAAGTAGACAATGCAGAATACATCTCACAATATTCTATAGGAGTCTTTACTTTAGTAAATTATCCTTAGACAGACAATGGAGCATTATTATATCTCATAATATTCTATAGGAGTCTTTGCTGAAGAACTTCCTATCACCAGCACTGACATACGGGTGTCATAGTAACACAATTAAAAAGCGCAAATCTTTTAGTTACGCCACTTACCTACCAAACAATATGCCCTGTTTTTACCACAGTTGTCTCTTCTTTCAAGGAGCAACCTCTCAATCTTGATTAACCCTACAAGCAAATAAAGTTGCTACTCCCCATTCAGGTGTCTTCAGTTTCAATTTATTGTTTCAATCACTCGAGATATAAAGACAAAGTACAGACATTTAAAAGCAACATGGTATTTATTAAAGAATAATAATAACAGTAAAATAAAGTGTAAAAGAAAATAGAGATAGCAAAGTCTGGATATATATTGTCTTAAAAGCTTACTAAAAGAAATTATAGAGATGTCAAAGATGAATGTCCTAGGCGGCTTTTTGATTTAACAGTTGGCGAAATGCATGAGTTACGTCCTCCGACTTTTAAATAAAAGTGTCTCTTCTTCTGACGTCGCTTTTTTTGTTTTTGCTGTTTGTTCTTCTGTTTTGGTAAATAGGACAATCCATATTTATTTTAAAATTCCATGTGGGGTACTGGACCATGGGATGTTACACACATTTGATTGGCTGGTTGTTAATATGATGGATATCTTCTTTTAAACTCCTTTATGTTTTTGTGCATGTCCATCTCCCAAGCAATAAAATAATCAACGCAGTTTTTGACCTGTCTATGTATGTCCGTTTCACAAGCCATAAAATAATCAGTATGGCCTGAAGCATCATCCTGGTCTTTTTCTTCTTTGTTTTTAAAGTGAGGCACAATTCGGGAAGCGGAGATGCTTTGATGTTAATTACCTTCTTAAGTGTTAAGTTTTAAGGTGTTACAATTCAGGAAGAGAAGACAGTTTGATGTTAACTCTCATTGTAAAATGAAGTTCATCTTACTTGTGTGGGGAAAATATATATATACTGTGTATGTATGTATATATGTATATATATATATATATATATATATATATATATATATATAAATTTTAAAATCCAGGACATTACACTGATTAATACAGTGCACCCAAATATCAAGTAGCTGATTATAGGAGCATTTAATACACCCCACTTGTATTTTCTCAGTGTCTCCTACATTTCCAAGTACTGTAGACATAATGTAGCCTCCTAGTCCTCTTTGCAAGTCCTCCCAAGTTCGCAGCTCATTCAAAGACTGTCAAGGCAACTCGGCATCTGGGTTTGTGTTGAGTGCAGATCATCTGTAAATTTAAAATCCATTTAAATTCTGTCTCCTTTTCTCTTCACTCTGTACACCTCCAACTCTAAATATACAGTGCATCCGGAAAGTATTCGCAGCGCATCACTTTTTCCACATTTTGTTATGTTACAGCCTTATTCCAAAATGGATTAAATTCATTTTTTTCCTCAGAATTCTACACACGTGAAAAAAGTTTATCCAATTTCTATTTGCCACTATCAGTGACAAGCCAGAAACCAAATCGAATCCAATTGCAATTAAGACTAATAATTAGCTTCTGGAAAAAGGCTGTTGCTAATTCTCCATGAGATGTGCCTAGAACTTGCCTGGAGTCCACCTGTGGCAAACTGAATTAATAGGACATCGTTTCAAAATTCACACCCATTTGTATATAATGTCCTACAATTCACACTGCTTGTCAGGAAAAAAAAATAAAAACATGCCGTAAAGTTCAAGGAACTTTCTGTAGACCTCTGTAATAAAATTGTGGTGAGGCACAGGTGAGGGCAAAGGTATAAAATCATTAAAGTGTTGAGTATTCCCAGGAGCACAGTGGCCTTGATAATTAATTAAATGGAAGAAGTTCAGAATCACTAGTATTCCTCTGAGAGTTAGCTGTCTGGCCAAACCGGTTAGCTGGGTAAGGGCTGTGGTCAGGGAGGTGACCGAGAACCCAATGGTCACTCTAACACAGCTTCAGAAGTCCTCTGCTGTGATGGTAAAACCTATTGGCAGGACAGCCATTTCAGGAGTAGTATCAATCATGTGTTTATGGTAATGTCTAGATGGAAGCCACTCTTGAGTAAAAGACAAATGTCAGTTTTAAGGACTCTGACAGAATGATGTAAAAGATTCTCTGCTCGGATTATATAAAAACAACTCTTTGGGTAGAACTATGAGCACTATGTCTATTGAAGACCAGGCGTTGCTCATCTCCTGCCTCATACTATCCCTATGTTGAAGCATAGTGGTGGCATCATCATGCTATGGCTGGAACAGAGAGACTGAGAAGAATTGATGGGACAAAATGCAGCCAAATACAGAGAAGTCTTGAAGAAAACCTGGGCTAACAATGACCTGAAGCATACAACCAAGAAAATACTGGGGTGCCTTTGGAGGAGGTTAAACATCTGTGTAAGAGACCTGAACATAACATTTTATAGATGCTTTCTATCAAATCTAATGGAGCTTGAGAAGATCTGCCAGGAAGAATGGGAGAAAAAAATGCTTAAATCCAGGACTGCAAAGGTTGTTGAGATTTAAAGCTGATTCAAAGTTGTAATTGCTGTCAAAGGGGCTTCTACAAAGTATTAAATCAAGGGTCGGAATACCTATATGAGTTAAAATTGAATCTACCACAAAATAAAGTGTGCAAAAAAGTGAACAGGTCAGAATACTTTCTGAATCCAGTTTATCTTTTCCTAAAGAAACTTCTGTTAAGCACACAGTAGCACACATTTGAGGCAGCAGCTGCCTATATACTTTCGGCATGAATTCCCAGACACTGAAGAAACTGATTTTCTTTTTTTTTTTATAGCCCTAATTATCTTTAAAGTTTAAAATAGAAACAACCATACAGATTTTGAATTATTTCAAGTAGTAAAGGGTATGTTTCATAAAAAGAGAAGAGTAATAAACTTGAAAAGTTCATCAAGTGTATCACATTGCCCTCAAGCACCTTTCTGAATTTTCACAGTTTGAATGTCTACGTGTGAATGCATACAGACACGTTTTGCCTTCCTTTAAAATGCGAGTGATTGCGCACTTTAGCAGAGTAACAAGGATTAGGCAATAACTGGGCCCCAGATTTCTCTGCATTTTAGAATCCACTTACATCTTCAAAGTATGGAAAGTTTGTCATACAGAACTCTAGGCAGGAGCTCATAAGTTGATCCTGACAATGACCACCACCAGCAATGCCCTGAAATTAGGTATGTTTCTTTGTCTCCACTTTTGTAGAATGCAGGCAGGAAGGAAGACCTCCTGAAGTCTATGTACTGTTCTGTATAAGGCCTTTGTGCTCATCAGTAGTCCGGACCAGTCCAGTGTAGGAGTTATTGACATTACTTTGCTTTTTGCTTTTACAGGAAGTTCACATTTTCACCTTGGTGGATGTGATCCTGAAGGCAGATGAAGGACCTCTCAGGTACAGTGCCATCTTGAGAAGACCTTCAGCCTTGACATCTTGAAACACAAGCATTGAAAGTAAATATTAAGATGGACAACCAAGACGGCTGCATGATATGGCTCATCATATATAATTTACATTTTGTGTTTTTTAATTTTTATTTTAAATGCTATAGGTCATGAATTGATGTAAATTTTACTGTGCTATTTGTCTTTATTGTTTTGTCCTCATGAAATGAATTAGTGACAAATTTCAGTCACCTTTAAAGGACCTTTGTGCACGGGGCATAAGAGCCAAGAGATCTGCCACACGATACGCTCAGTTGCACAACAAATTAATTTTATATTCTACGCAATCCTAGTCTTTGTCGCTTTTAAACATATTCAAAATCATTTAAGCAGTTATCTGGTCTTTTTTCATATATTTCAAAAAGAAAAACAAATGTTATGAAAATGGAGTTTTTTTATTTTCTTTGTACTTTTACCAGGTGTATAAACTTTGATTTTTATTTTTTTTGGTAATGACTCTTGAGCATTTAAAGTAAAAAAGCCTGTTTTTTTTTCAAAGATGGTAATATTTTATCAAAAAAAAACACACAGAATAGGACAGAGGATTCCTCATACCTAAAGCTGTTTTATTTTGCTCTTAAGGAAGAGAAGGGGAAACACGTTGGGAGGATTTCTGGGATATTTTTAAACACACCAGGACTACATAGCTGCTAGTCTAGGACTCTGGCCACTACCTTGTGTTTCAGTGGATTTTTTTCATTGTTTACATTTAGTTCAGACCATGCTATAAAAGTTTACAATTCTTTGAAACAGAAAATAAATCCCCATTTGCTAGCCTGCTGCCAAAGCAGACAGGCACACTGGCATTTATCAGTTTTGTAAGTGACATTGCAAAGAATGTTCAGGTCACTTTCTATTGTTTTTGATGCTGCTTTTTAAATAGGTCATACATGCTCATATCTGTAATACTTGCTAAGATATTCTCTCTCGACGGTGCAGCAGTATTAACTTGGAGGTTCTGCGCTATCAGGCTGGACGCTGCCAAAGAAGTGGCTGTCAGTACAAGCCTGCCAGGTGAGTCAACAGCGTGGGCTTTGTGAAGTCTGTAGAGCCAAGTGCCTCTGTACCTGGCACTGCCCTCCAGCCCACAGCAGTTCTTGCGACCTGAATGTATATTTGTTTTAGATGGCCTTCTTCAAGAATTCATGAAATATAATTGCAAGGTGTAGAAATATTGAATGAGATGACAAAAAAATGCTTTTGTGGCTTTCTTGTCCTCTCCTCTGAGTGAATTTTAAGTATCCCTGTTTTTTCTAACAATTGTTATTTTAAAATCCTAAGTACAATGTATTCAGTATTTTTCAGTGATAGCCATAATTAAATGTACGCGTAAGTTGTTGTGCTTAAGCAAAGTTCATCAGGATTGTTTAAAGATCTCACAGCTTTATGTACTTTGCTCTTTATTGTTTCATTTTTTCATTAAAGGAGAGGATTTATAAAAGCCAAACTTTATCCAGGTTTTTTCATATCTGATTTCTGACAAGCATGGCACAACTTTTCTCCTGAGGTGCATTAGGAATATGATCCCGGGTACAGGACACAAGGACACAGTAAATCTGTACAGTAATGCTGTTCTCGTTACTAAAGATATTCTGGTTTCAAGAAAGGCTACATTTATCTATGGAGGGATGGTAAAAAAGAAGAAAAGGTTAACAAAATGGAACTCCTCTGGACTCACAAAGTATTAGTAAGAAGAATACACACGCAAAAATTTCTGATAGCAACAAAGGAGAAATTGTGAAGAATGATATAAAGGAATAACAAAAGCAGATAAAATAAGGTGCCATGGATGAAAGAAAAACCCACTGACCCATGTTAGGAAAATGAACACTGACAACCCTAACAGTTGTCACACACAAGCGCATAGGAGACTGTCAACAAGCCCAGAGGTGGGTGAAGGTATAAAGGATGAAGGGTTGTTTGATGGTATTGATATCTCTTTCTCTAACTTTCCAGAACCAAAGAAGACAAATAAGCATTTACCACTTCACATTCCAGAAAATGGCTGTCCATCCACTATTCCATCTTCCCCGTCACTTCCGGCTTTCATTGTTGACATCACTTCCAGTCCTCCCTTGATGACGTCACTTCCGGCTTCCGATGATGATGCCACTTCTGTCCTCCAGTGATGACGTCACTTCTTCCGTAATTATTCAGCAGCCATTTTTGTATAAAAGCACCCTCAATCCTCTGTACTTTGTCGAATATCTGAATTTAAAACAGTTTAGACCAATTTGCTATACTTACCCTAGCAATATACGGGGCCAATCACCAACTCTTTATACTGGTTTTTGTGACTTCTTATCACACAGTCTACTTTAAAGGCTTGGAAAATCCCCAAGGGGAACAGACGAAATAGGGGGCCCTCCTCCAGGATCGTCTGACAAGAACCTGAGGATTTCGGTTCCTCTTGAATACCTTGATGGGCTCCCAATATATAAGTATCTGCAAATTCTGCTTGGGAACCTCCTGTCTCACCTCTTAGCCATTACTATCCCATGGTCCAGATGTCTGCTCTAGTCCTTCCGTGCTTAGCAGTGTAGGATTTTTGATGATTAATGATCAATAAGACAGTCACCCAGGAGGACACCATAATAACGTGGGATTTGAAAAAGAAATTTTTAACTTGGTTAATTGACAATACTGGTAATTAATCCAATAATTTGTCAAGGCTCTAACTTTATGTACCTTTACCTTTATCTGTTTTAGGATGTGGTCTCCGGTCTTTAGATTTATATCAAGGTAACTGAAGGACACTGGTTTTAAAAAAACAGAATAATACAATTTATTGATAAACACAAGTATTGTGGAAATATGATAACTGCATACATATGTTGACATGTCAAACAGGACACAGACAGACTAGACAGACAAACATACAACATAAACAGGCTAGCTGTTTACTTGCTATTTAGCATTTTTAATTTATCTTGGCACAGATGATAAAGTTCACTATGTCTGATGTTGTGTGGAGTTGTTGCTTTGTCGTTGATCTGAGTTCAAGTGGAAGTCTTCATGTGTTGGGGTGCACTCTTTCTATTTGCTCCTTGATCCGTGTCAGTGCTATGCTGTGCTGCTGCTTCCTCAGCTTCCTTTCTGCTGTCTTTTGACATTTCTCATTACAGCCAAAGAGTTTAGATGCTGAAATCCCCTTCTTGAAGACATGGTTTCTCAGCCTCGTCAAGACTACTGGCACACAGCCTTGGCTTAGCAGACTTGGTCTTACTGTCGGGTTCACAAAGAGGACAGAATTTGTTGGCTTTAGCTTTCCAAGCAAGAGTGGTTCATTGCTTTTCGATTAAGAGGTCTGGATTCAGCTGTTTTCAGTCTTTTCTGTAGAGTTCCTCTTCCCTGAGAGATCCTTTAACTTCTCACAACTTGCCATTCTTGTTTTTTTTTTCTTTTTCTTGCTCACTTTGAAAAATGGGGTGCTTGTGGTTTTAAAGGAAGGTGGAACCTTCTGCTTGGATTCAAGTTGCTTTCAGTTGCAAAATCAGTATCTTTTAATAGGCAAGTTCTTCTGAACATCTTAGTCATCATTTCTTCGATTTTAGGTCTTTGTCCATTTCGCACTTTCTGGCTCAAGAGGTCTGCAGAGGGGCCTCTGGAGAAACGTCAGGTCACCTCTGATTTACACCTTTGTTATCACATGAAGTCCAGGAAGATCCTGGTACATACAAACTTGAGTTCAGTCACTGTATGTACAGTGGGGGTTTTGTGCAGCTGAACGCCTGCATGCTTGATAAATCTGCTTTCTTAACTGGCCTTGTGTGCCATGAAAGCCTAGCAGAATGGGCAATGCCCACTTTGTCCTACAGCAGCTATGTTCCCTCTGTGCCTTGATATTATTGTAGATGTGTCGTTGTGTGAAATGATTTTGGGAAGAACAGTGGATCTACACTGACGTGAGTGCGAGTGCCCCGTCCAGCGCTAGTTCACACTCAGATAGATGTTAGCTCCCCATGACAGTGGGGAAAATGAATGGATGGGTTTGGGTGGGAACTGTTGCATTGTACACTACAGTAATCCCTCGCTATATCGCGCTTCGACTTTCGCGGCTTCACTCTATCGCAGATTTTATATGTAAGCATATTTAAATATATATCGCAGATTTTTCGCTGGTTTGTGGGTTTCAGTGGGCAATGGGTCTTTTAATTTCTGGTACATGCTTTCTCAGTTGGTTTGCCCAGTTGATTTCATACAAGGGACCCTATTGGCAGATGGCTGAGAAGCTACCCAATCAGAGCACGTATTACATATTAAATAAAACTCCTCAAATATATTGTGAGCAGGGGGGCTGTTCGCACCCCTAGAGGATACAGACGCTCCTCAAAAAACGCTGAAAGACTACCTTCATAATGCTCCCTTCCTTGCTGGGCTTACTTGCGGCTGCTTTGTCAAACGATATGCTTCCCACATGGTGCTTCGCATACTTAAAAGCTCGAAGAGCACCTATTGATTTTTGATTGTTTGCTTTTCTCTCTCTCTCTCTCTCTCTGACATTCTCTGCTCCTGACACTTACTTCTTTGAAGAGGAAGATATGTTTGCATTCTTTTAATTGTTAGCCGGAACTGTCATCTCTGTCTTGTCATGGAGCACGTTTAAACTTTTGAAAAAGAGACAAATGTTTGTTTGCAGTGTTTGAATAAAGTTTCTGTCTCTCTACAACCTCCTGTGTTTCTGTGCAAATCTGTGACCCAAGTGTGACAATATAAAAATAAACATGTAAACATATGGTTTTTACTTCGCGGATTTTCACCTTTCGCGGGGGGTTCTGGAACACAACCCCCGCGATGGAGGAGGGATCACTGTATTTATTATTCCATTTGGGAATGTGGTGTGCCCATCACAGGTAGCTCAATATTGTATTAGGACAATTAGTACAGTAATCCCTCCTCCATCGCGGGGGTTGCGTTCCAGAGCCACCCGCGAAATAAGAAAATCCGCGAAGTAGAAACCATATGTTTATATGGTTATTTTTATATTGTCATGCTTGGGTCACAGATTTGCGCAGAAACACAGGAGGTTGTAGAGAGACAGGAACGTTATTCAAACACTGCAAACAAACATTTGTCTCTTTTTCAAAAGTTTAAACTGTGCTCCATGACAAGACAGAGATGACAGTTCAGTGTCACAATTAAAAGAATGCAAACATATCTTCCTCTTCAAAGGAGCACTTGTAAGTATGCGAAGCACCGCGGCACAAAGCTGTTGAAGACGGCAGCTCACACCCCCTCCGTCAGGAGCAGAGAGAGAGAGACAGATAAAAAAAATCAATACGTGCCCTTTGAGCTTTTAAGTATGCGAAGCACCATGCAGCATACTTAAAAGCTGCACACAGAAGGTAGCAACGTGAAGATAATCTTTCAGCATTTTTAGACAAGCGTCCGTATCGTCTAGGTGTGCGAACAGCCCCCCTGCTCACACCCCCTACGTCAGGATCACAGATAGTCAGCGCAAGAGAGAGAGAAAGAAAAGTAAGTTGGGTAGCTTCTCAGCCATCTGCTAATAGCGTCCCTTGTATGAAATCAACTGGGCAAACCAACTGAGGAAGCATGTACCAGAAATTAAAAGACCCATTGTCCTCAGAAACCCGCGAAGCAGCGAAAAATCCGCGATATATATTTAAATATGCTTACATATAAAATCCGCGATGGAGTGAAGCCGCGAAAGGCGAAGCGCGATATAGCGAGGGATTACTGTACAAAGCTTGGTGTTAAGTGCTTCAGGACCCTACAATCCTAGACTTGACTAGGCAAGTTTAAAAAATGGATGGATAGCATGTGTTTGTTCATATGACACTCAAAAAGCATCCATATATTTAAACTTTGACAACACTAACTACTTTTTTTCTGTTTAACAATAATTATACATATTGGATCAAGATGTGTAAGTATCTTTGATGTATAAAGTATACATGCTCTGCATGTCATGATGTCCTAGAGCCCTTTTGGCCACTGGCTCATTCCACCATGGTGTGCCAAGACACAATGCAGTGCTAGGACTGTGAAACCCCTCCACACATTAGGCTCATGTTCATCTGAGCCAATCATAGGCACACTGGCACAGGAACAATATGACACCATTACTAGAATTTAGGTGTACAGTTTGTGTCTTTCAAAAATGCACT
Source organism: Erpetoichthys calabaricus (assembly GCF_900747795.2). NCBI lineage: Eukaryota > Metazoa > Chordata > Cladistia > Polypteriformes > Polypteridae > Erpetoichthys > Erpetoichthys calabaricus. The sequence goes on from NC_041395.2 coordinate 206,002,584, forward strand.
TTTTCTGGTTTGCATTATGAGATTATGTTCTGTGTGGCCTGTGGAGAAAGTAAATTTCCACACTGGGACCAATAAAGTACTCTCATTCTCTCTGTCCATCTATTCTATATAGTGCTTTTAATGAGCATACAGTATTACAAATGTTTTTTGTGCAATTCATATGCAGTAAAAGAAAGTCCAGTTTGTTACATGTTGTGCTGTATGGAATAAAGTAGTTCATAGACAATAATGCATAATAAAGAATATTTGTGTCTTGTTTGTGTCTATACTGTACATACAGGTAAACAAAATGAAACAAATGGTACGATATTCTAGTGTAATGTATAAGATACCTCTTTAGAGTATTTCTGAGTTTGTAAATCTCGCACTACTGCTCTTCTTTAAGTGTAAAAAAAGAGAAGAAAAAAACGCCAGCTAATCAAGCAATAAGATCAGTTAGCGTGCAAAAGACTCACAGACTGTGAAACTACATGGAGTGAAAGCACAGGGCTTACACCAGGACTGCACTTCTAAACCACTCTTGTGGATGTTGCATTATGTTACATTTCTTCACCACATACCATGTGTCACTAATCCTAATGGCATTCCTGACATGAGCCAGCGGGCTGACTAGGCAGGCAGTGGCAGGTGACAGATGGCAGGCTGGAGAGGCACATTGAGGGAAACTGCAGGACAAGAAGGGGCAACACGCATGACTTTGGTCACTTGAAGGGGTTTTTTTGTCATGTCTTAGTTTATCTAACTCAGTCTTTTATTAGTAGATATAATTGTTAAAAGGATGGATAAGGGCTGATAATAGCAGCAGCTCCGTCACACGTACCAAGTATAGAAGATGTGCTAAAATGTTGAAGTTTGTTCTTTTAGTAGCATTGTGTTTTTGTTTTTTTTTTAACAAAGTTGTTCACTACAGAACGTTATTAGTTTTTCACATTTTATTCAGAACAGCAGTCACCGTGACACTGTTGGCCGTTTTCATCTTCATTGACCTTCACTTGCCTAACTGGCTTGAAAATGGCCATGTAGCATTTACAGCACCTTTGAAAGTTTTGTATTTTACTATAATACAACATGTACACACAGTAGATTTAATTTGCTTTTTTTGGCACTGATCAACAGGAAAGACTCTAATGTTAAAATTAAAACAGATCTCTGCAAATTGGTCTAAATTAATTACAAATATAAAATCACTAATCACATACAGTTGACGTCAGAAGTTTACATACACTTCGGGTGAATTCTTTAAAACTCACTTTATTAACAGATTTTATACTAACAAACTATGAATTTGTCATATCATTTAAGACATCTTCTAGTATTTTTTATTCCAACAATGTTCACAGACAAGATTATTTCACTTTTAATTGACTATATCACAATTCCAGAATGTCGCAGGTTTACATACCATTTGTTAACTGTGCCGGTAAACAGCTTGAAAAATTCCAGGAAATGATGTCAAGCCTTTATGCAATTAGACAATTAGCTTTTGATAGCCACTTAAAATAACTGGAGTAAACATATGAATGTGCTGAATGTTAAGGCCTACAATCAAACTCACTGAATCCTTGCTTGACATAATGGGAAAATCAAAATAAATCAGCCAAGACCTCAAAAATAATTGTGTACTTCCACAAATCTGGTTCGTCCTTGGAAACAATATCCAAACACCAAAAGGTTCCATGTTCATCTGTACAAACAATAATATAGCATAAACACAATGGGATCACACAGCAGTTGCACCGCTCAGGAAGGAGACACATTCTGTCTCCTAAGGAAGACTGTACTTTGGCACAAAAGTGCAAATCTATCGGAGAACAACAGAAAAGGCCTTGTGAAGATTCTGGAGGACACAAGTAGACAAACATCTATATCCACAGTAAAACAAATCCTATATCGACATAACCTGAAAGGCTGCTCAGCAAGGAAGAAGTCACTTCTCCAAAGCTGCCATTAAAAAGCCAGACTGCAGTTTGCAATGGCACATGGGGACTAAGATCTTACCTTCTGAAGAAATACCTTCTGGTCTGATGAGTCCAAGATTGAACTATGTGGCCATAACAACCATCATTATGTTTGGAGGAAAAAAGGCGAGGCTAGCAAACCAAAGTGCACCACATCAGCCGGCAAGCATGGGGGGTGGGGGGAGCATCATGTTGTAGGGGTACTTTGCTGAAGGAGGGACTGGTGCACTTCACAATGTAGATGAGACCGTGAGGAAGGACAATTATGCAGATACACTGCTGCGACATCTCAAGAGCTCAGCAAGGAAATTGAAGGTCAGTCACAAATGGGTCTTCCAAATGGGCAGTGATCCCAAGCAGACCTCCAAAGGTGTTGCAAAATTTATGACCCACTGGAATTGTGACATCATCAATAAAAAGTGAAATAATCTGTCTGTTAACATTGTTGGAAAAAAATTACTAGTAGATGTCTTAAACGATATGCCAAATTTATAGTATGTTAATATAAAATCTGTGGAGTGGTTATAAAGTGAGTTTTAAAGAATTCACCCGTAGTGTATGTTATCTTCTCACTTCAACCGAAAGTCTCTCTATCAGCTTTGCACATCTGGATGCTGCACTTTTTCCCCTTTCTGCTTTGGAAAACTGCTCAAGCTCTGCCAGGTTACAAGGAGATTGTGAGTAATCTGCCTTTGTCAGATTGAGACACAAATGCTCCGTTGGATTGAGATCTGCACTCCGACTCAGCCACTTCAAGAGACACACATTGATGTTTTTATACCATTTCTGTTTAGCTTTGGCTTTGTTCTTGGGGGTTGTTGTCTTGCTGGAAAGCAGAACTTTTCCCTGCATTTTGCTTCATTCATTTTACTTTCTACCCTCACAAGCCTTCCAGAGCCTGCTGCAGACAAGCATTTCCACAGCATGACTTGGCCACCACCACGATTCAGAGTGAGGATGGTGTGTGTTAGATACTGGGCAGTGTTTGCCTTAATTTTTTGTCTCTTCAGACCCTCAAACCATCTTCCAGCAGCTTTGTCTTTGCCAATTTCCCATAAAGCTGCAGCTGGTGAAACACCTGGAGGACAGCTGTTGTAGGCACAGTTTTTCTAATCTCATCTCTGTAGCTTGTAACTCCTTCAGAGTTCTCATAGGTATCTTGATGACCTCCCACACTGTAGACAGATTTACACTTATGTCATACTCTTTGATTTTTAAAAAATTGATTTAACTGGACTCTGAGAGATTCACTGACTTGGATAGTTTCTTGTCTTCATTACCTGACTTGTGCTTTTCAATCACCTTTTTACAGAGTTGCTTGGAGTGTTAATTTGTCTTCATTGTGAAAGTTAGGCCACCATACTGACTCACCACAAGCCGAACCTCACCGATAAGGTACATTTATACTACAATCAATTCAGATCCTCTAACTACAGACTGGTCTCAATTGACCAAACTGGGTGACTTCTAAAACCAATTGGCTACACCAGTGATGATTTGGGGGCATCATATTCTGGGGAATAATACTTATGTAATCAATTATTTTGCATTTTATGTGGTGTCACAAAAGCAGACGAAAGACATAAAAAGGTTTGGGGCAGCCACCCGTATATTGTGCCTTGGCTGCAAATGGGTTTAAATTGATTGAGATGATCACAGCTTTAAGCCTAAATTAGAACTGCATATAATAGGAAAAGATGGCAGCTTTAAAGCCCATGACCGGAAGTGGCATCACTGGTGCCAGGACCTGGCGAGATTCCCTGTGGATGACCTGCAGAAGACTGAGTAAGAGAGTTGGTGCAGCTCACCACCCCCTGGTCTAGCATGGTAGTACTATTCTTAAGGCCTTTCATATGTCTCCCAATTGCATGTGTGTGGCAGTGTATAATTAATTTTGACAAGAGTATCCCAACTGCAGGTCCACAGACTAGTACCTATTCGTAGAATATTTTTAACGGCCCACAAAAATCAGTAGATTCACAGGTCATGTTTTTTTAGTCAGATAACATTTTGAATGAAAGATTCATGTCATGTTCTGTCTGGACACTCGTAACTTTAGGGGGCTCCCCAACAGCCTCCAAATCTAATGTTAGTAAATCTGGACAGAAGAATCTCCACTTTAACAGGGAGCACTGATGCTTAAGTAAAGAACTTTATTATATTTTCCTCCGCCCCCATGTGCAAAGATTTTCTCAGTCTTCTGCCTCTCCTAAAGTCTAAAAGTTTGAAACCCACTGATTTGGTTTGCTTTGCAGAGCTGTGTTCTCAAATTGACATTAAAGAGTCTTTTTCTGTTGATTAGTGTCAAAAAAGTCCAATTAAATCCACTGTGATTCAATGTTGTGTAACAAAAAAAAGTGAAAACTTCCAAGGGGTGAATACCTTTTATAGGCACTGGAGCTCAACTACTGGGTTACGCTTTTATGATTTAACATTTTTGCCACCTTCAATCAGTTCAGTTTAATTGAAAGTCACAGCAAATATTATATAAAGAACCTTTTGAACAGTGAAAGCGATGTCAATAAACTGCTGCTTCTTCATCGATATTAAATTGGAGCCTTGTAGGCTTGTGATTGAAAGGTCAACTTTGTACTTTGAGGTCCAGCATCTGAACCACCTGGACACACTACCTAGCCAGGCATGTTATGAAATCAATACCAATATATCATAAAATGACATGCATAGGGTTTAGAATGCAACACTACAAACAGCCGAGTACAGATATATTTGAGTGTTTGTGACGCAAGCTGTTCCTAAGAGCCAAGGCTGGAAACCTTTATTCTAGTCCAGCGTTACTTCAGCTGCTTTCAAAGAAGATCTCTGCAACTGATAGTAAGTCCGATTCTTTTTTTTTTTTTTTTTTGTATAAATGTCATATAAGCTTTTCAGTTAATTGATGTGATTTTTGTGGGATGTCATTAAAATGAACAAAAACCCAAATAACTTTAAAGACATGTTCCCCATGTAAGACTGTTAGTGCAGTCAGGTGAACATATTATGGTAGCTAGACATGTGCTTCTTTAAAATCAGTGCCATTGGTTATCAATTTTGCATACTGAGTTGTTTTTTTTGTTGTTGTTTTTTTTAGCTTTTTATTCCACTTCTTCCTGCTGACATGAAGGAAATACTTCATTTGCAGATATTATCCAGTGACTAGACATCCTGAATTTCAGCCTCTTTATGCTTAAAAGCCTGGAATACAAAAAGGTCTCACCATAGAAGTAGTTCTGTCATAACTTGCCTCCGTAGTCGCAGCCGAGGCACTAAAACATTGTTTCCCAGCATGCCGAATGGCTGTATTGCCAACACAAATCATTTCTGCCAGGAGGAAAAGTCACATCTGCCTGTGCACGAGTCTCATGCTCTCATTTTCACCCCTTATGTATCTGCACTGGGTTAGGTGATGGCCGTAAACTGGCATAGGGAGCCCAAAAGTGGATGTGCCCTGCAGGCACCTTAGAAAGTCAGCACTCTGCGTTTGATGGCTGCCACGTTCAGTATGTGAAAGAAGTCACATGCCAGTTGCCAGATTCTTGTTTGTTAACAGGTACTCCATCTTTATGGCAAAAACATATGTGTGCCCAGAACGTGCACTTTTGCTCTGAAGATTAACTATGTGTTTCCCAAGTAGTAATTCATTTTCTTTAGTGGTGTTTTTCCACATTTTCCAGACACATTATTATTAAATTAAATTATTTAATTATTAATTAGTAAATTATTGAATATTGGATTTTTGTACATGTGGTTTGGATGTGGTCAGGATAGTAAATACAAAAGTCTCTTAAGTTCAGTTACAACAGTGGAGTATCCACGCAGCTTCAGGACCTGGAAACAATTGAACAAGTGGAATGGAAACTGGGGGCAGAAGTACACCAGGTAAGCGGAAATTTGTTCTCCGTTAAATAAAAGGAAGTTCTTTATTTCCATACATTGTTGTTTATCATGGCGCTAAAGGGCGGTAATGTGTTGGTTTTTACGTGCAAGTAAGAATGTCACTGCACTCTGTACACATGACAGTGATATGACAACATGACTACTGCTAGCGAGTTTGCTTTTGGAAGAGGTTCCATCATTTTAACTCACATTTAGCATTTTAATTCCAAGTTTTAGAGGCGCTTTAGTTCAAACTTTCAAGATTCCAGTATTTACAGATAAACATTTAATCAATCAGACTGCAATACAATGGTGCATACCTAAAAATTAGAGTGAGTGAAGGGCACAGCAAGAATCATTTCAAAAATGAATGTGAGGTTTTTGAACTCTTTTGGGACCCACCAAAGGGATGACACAGCGAAGCACAATTGCCACGTCTATGGAGGGCTGCTTGTCCGTCGCCGAGGCAACCGCAGATTCGCAGTGCAGCAGCTGAGAGCTACAGAAACAACTACAAGCCAATCAAGATCACGCTATATGTGCCTGTCACCGATGGGTGATGCTAGGGACATTATAAAGGCAGGGAACAGTACAACTCAGCCTCTGACCTGGCCCTGACTACGCCTGACTGCTGTGTCTGTGTATAGCTCCCACTGCAATAAATGTTTCAAGCTGAATAAAGCTGGTTTTACTAAAGTTCTGAGACTCCGCCGCGTGTTTTGGGTTGCAAGACAGGGACTCATTCGTCACAATACATTTTCTCACATTTGCACTGTCAATATGCAGGATTACTCTACAAGTGCAACTGTAAGTGTCCGACACACGTGTTTCTGATATCAGATCAAGTACAGTATATGTATCAAAGTCTTACGCTAACCTCTAGCACATCTCCAGAATGAAATTTCTAACAAACCATCACATACCTGCCTAAATGTGTAATTCTGTTTTGCTGAATTTAAAAACATGGCAGACCAGGTTTTCCTTCCTATTATGGTTTATGATATGCACAACATGACCTAGCATGTGTTTGTGTGTGTGTGTGTGTACGCGTGCGTGTCTATTATGGAAAACTATCTGTGCCAAAATAAAACACAATCTAACATGTAACATGCATTCATTAAAAAGGATGAATCAAATGTAACAGGTGAGCTTCATGTCAAGTTGAACTGCAAAGCGTGTTATTTTAGTTCATGTCCATTTGATCACACACTGAATGGGCCTTTGTGTAAAGCAAACCCTTTCCCTTTCATTCGGTGTCTGTTTGAGTGTATACCATTTCTTTCCACATCCAAATGTTAATTGTGGCAAAACAGAAAAAAAAATTAAAATCTAGAGATGAGGTCAGGTAGAGATGAGGTCAGGGGCAGAAACAGTGGGGGTAAGACGGTGTTCCGTTCAGCACCATGTCCTGGCACAGTCACAGATGTGTTCTTCATCAGATGACAAGACAACAAAACAGTGACGAGTGTCACTCAGGCCTTGCTGAACATGCTTACTCTTACATTGAGTAGTGTGACATTGTTCGCTTGTTCAACATTTTCACGTTGTGGGTGGCTGTTTGTTTTAACAATCTAAACACCAACATTTACTATGATGGGTTTTTCAAATCTTATTTATTCTCACACCTTGTGACAGATACTATGTTGTTAACTTGCCATCTGCACTTTGTCTTTGGTGTTGAAAAAATAAAATTGTTAGGTTACTTTATCAAAGCGTGGATGTTCTGGAGCAGCAAGTGATGCCACATAGTGAGACGTAATGCAAAACTTTAAATTAAAAAAAAAAAAAAAAAATGATTCATTTGTGCAACTTTATTTTTTATTAACAAAAATCATAAAGAATTGTTAGACCCTTTTAGAAGAGCTGGTAGGTAAAAAAAAAAAAAAAGAAATAACACTCTCAAATTGCTTAAGAAACAAACGTTTTGGGGAATTGTGTCCTACCACTTGCTCACTACTGTGCCCACCACAAAGCACTGACTTCATTTTATCTGATTCTGTCAAATTGTTCTTGGCGTACGGCCCCTTCTCCTATATTGGGTGAAGAAGAAGGCCGGCGTAATAGTTACACCCAGCTCTACAGTAAGAATTGGGGATTCTGGCAGGAGATGACACCTAATGACACCCGCACTTGTCTAGAGCCGCACTGACTCAGCTCGTCTTGCTCCAATCAACTAAGATTTACTTTTTCTTATCTTCTACCTACTGTCCTGTGCAGTATGCAAATGCATTTGTTGGGGACAAGATTCCACCTGGTCTGTCATCTCTCTATTATAAAAAAAAAAATCTGGAAGGAGACGAGATGTGATTGTCTCAGAGACACTTTCACGTCCCTCAAGTCTTCGTGCCAAGTGATGTAACCACACCCAGGGCCGAAAGCCCCATGAGACAAGAGCTTATGCAAGGAGATTTGGAAAAGTCCTGTGTGGTTATGTCAGAGACATTTCTTGTAGAGAGAAAGAACCGATGTTCACTCACGGACCGTTATACGTTGCGTTGTCACGATGTAATTCCAAACATGGAATCAAAATTCAATGCGATACGGCGGCAACAGCAGCAAGCCAGCAGCTGATCAAGCAAAGAGGAGGTAAAAAAAAAAAACTATGTGTCTCCCATTGTATCATCGTTTAAGAGGGGGTGTCAGAGGAGCAATCGCATCTACTTGAGGTGCGTTCGGACCCCCTTTTCACAATGCGAGTGGCAGAGACGCGAAGTGGTTGGCGTGTAGCACAGGCGGAGGGGTGGGAGAATGGTGAGCAAAGCAAGCAGGGGGTGAAGCCCCCTAGTCTTTTATAAGAATGCAGCCCATGCACAAACTGCACATTCCTAAAAGTGAAATATTCTTGTCTTGTCAAATGTTCAGGCCTTTGCCTTTTATGTTGTATGGACGTAGCCACTTTGTGCACTCCCCATCATGCAGGTTTACATCGTCTATTTCCTCTCCTAGTGGAATTGCACACATCTGTCCATTTTCACATTAATACTCAAAGCCAAGACTTGGTTTTTCATGCATTTAACTGACAGTTACACACAATTCATTGTTCTTTTTGGGGTAGGTGTGAAGGTTGGCCTGGGCTGGACTACACCCTAAAAATGCTTGGACCCCAGGCTAGTATGTGCAGGTGTCAGTTGAATGGAATTAGCCCTTTTTTCAAGCAGAAACTCTGCAGAACCTTCATACCAGCTTTGTGTTTCAGTATACCTTTCAGCATTCCACTGAGCCAGGTATCGGACTGGTTGCCTCAATGAACTTTGCCCCCAACTCTTCTGTACAGCCATGGCCCCACCCCAGGCCACCACCCTTCTTGATCAGATCCTACCTTTCCCTCCCTCCTCTGACTTAAAAGTCAGCCAGTCTGGGCTCAGGCACTCCGTGAAAGCTCAGGCACAGAGCTCTTCTACTCATGGCTCGACTCGTGACGCTCCTGGTGGTCTGCATTGTTCAGCCCATCTCCCGTGGGATTCCTGTAAAGCCAGGTGAGCTCTTCTGACCTTTTGATTTCAAGGCTCTTATTTTATTTGACTTATTCTCACATATTTTCAACTTTAAAAAATCAGTCAAATGAATGTGCATGTATAAAATAACAAGACTGGAATTTGGTGCTTTTCAGTGCCAGCCAATTGGGGCTCCTGGTTTAGAGATGGGTGGGCAGTCTAACCTCAGGTGATGTTTGTAGTGACTTGTGGTATGGAAATTAATTCATATAGTGCCTTTCACAGTATGTAAAATCACAAGTAGCACTGCAAAATATTCACAATAGATCATTTATACATAAAGCGATTCATTATGTGGTGGTTCATTATACTGATGTTCTAATTTAAGGTGCAGTAGCATATCATGTTATATGAGAGCAAGTCAGTAAATAACGGGGCTTGAGTGCTTACAGAAAATGGCATAATGGTGTAAATGAACTGCATATTGTGTCATTCGGAACAGTGAGGAGCATTGTGTTTGGAAAAGGTGACACGTGTTGCACTGAGTTCTTGAGGAAGTGGCAATGTGTGAATAATCTGATGCACAAAAGGCAGTTTTGCTGGTGGACCCTTTTGTTGTTGCCCTGACAAACCATTTTATTCAGACTGGACCTTATCTGACATTTTATTTTAAACAAATTACCGTGTTCAAATATGCAGTAGCTGCGTATCTTATGCTCAAGTCAGTCCACTATACCTTATTTATACTTGGATTTTAGAAGCAAAATATTGCATGCAGCCCCATGGGGTACACTGCTGGAAGTTTATAAGCTTTACTGGCAGCCTGGCTTTCACTGCAGAGTTTTTCTTTTTTAATGAATAATTATGTTGGGCAGAAAGTAGCAGAAAGACTGCCCAGAAGCCAAATGGCAAGTGTTGATAGAACGGATTTGTTTCATATCCTGCCTGACGTTGGACAACTCGGAGAAGAGAAAAAAAAAAATAAAGGAATGTCGCATAGGCACACAGGAACACTGACAACTAGCGCCATTGTGTGATCTGTTATATTGATTTAAAGACGCACACATTAGCTTAGGTTTTTTGTTTTAGACTTGGACCCCTGAACAGGAGGTTAGAATATTGAAACTGCACTAACTTCATTTAACCTTCTTTGGAAAAGGGCAGGCAGACCACAGGTTACTCTTCAGTTCAGTTCAATGTCAAACACCTCTGTGGTACCTTCTGGAAAGGAAAAGCACAGATTGAATATAAAATTTAGCCAGGTAAAAATTTTAATTAGTCTAAAGCAATAGTTATTATTAATCAGAGATCGGCTCTAAGCCCATTCTTATTTGCAATGGTGATGGACAGGTTGACAGACGAGATTAGACAGGAGTCCCCGTGGACTATGATGTTTGCTGATGATATTGTGATCTGTAGCGATAGTAGGGAGCAGGTTGAGGAGACCTTGGAGAGGAATGAAGGTCAGTAGGAGCAAGACAGAATACATGTGTGTAAATGAAAGGGAGGTCAGTGGAATGGTGAGGATGCAGGGAGTAGAGTTGGCAAAGGTGGATGAGTTTAAATACTTGGGATCAACAGTACAGAGTAATGGGGATTGTGTAAGAGAGGTGAAAAAGAGAGTGCAGGCAGAGTGAAATGGGTGGAGAAGAGTGTCAAGAGTAATTTGTGTTAGACGGATATCAGCAAGAGTGAAAGGGAAGGTCTACAGGACGGTAGTCAGACCAGCTATGTTACATGGGTTGGAGACAGTGACACTGACCAGAAAGCAGGAGACAGAGCTGGAGGTAGCAGAGTTAAAGATGCTAAGATTTACACTGGGTGTGACGAGGATGAATAGGATTAGAAATGAGCACATTAGAAGGTCAACTCAAGTTGGACGGTTGGGAGACAAAGTCAGAGAGGCGAGATTGCGTTGGTTTGGACATGTGCAGAGGAGAGATGCTGATTATATTGGGAGAAGGATGCTAAGGATAGAGCTGCCAGGGAAGAGGAAAAGAGGAAGGCCTAAGAGAAAGTTTATGAATGTGGTGAGAAAGGACATGCAGGTGATGGGTGTAATAGAACAAGATGCAGAGGACAGAAAGATATGGAAGAAGATGATCCACTGTGGCAACCCCTAACGGGAGCAGCCGAAAGAAGAAGAGGAGTGTCTGCGTATCATGGAAGTATATTAGTTTGTACTGCTGCCTCCTCAGTACATGAAGTTCAGTTTGATTTCAGGCCTGAGTATTTCAAGTGTTGGACTTGTATGTCCTCCACGTGTTTTGTGAGTTTTCCCCCATATCCAGATTGTGAATGTTAGGCCTAGTGGTGCTCCTAAAGTGGCCCCAAAGTGTTTCATTCAGAAGGAATTTCTCCATTTTGACTGTTGCTCCTGGCATTAATCCGGCTTTCCACACCCCTATACTGGAATACCTGGGTTTGAAAAATTGATTAATATTTTGATTTACAAAAAACCCATAAACTAGACAGTATTAATAACTTCACAGCTCATGGGGGAGTTGGCAGTTTCTAAGGTAAGTGCTTTTCAGCTCCGTAACAACTGTGAAGTGCAGCCCACATCACAGTTAATGTGTGCAGAGTTCTTTAAAATGGTGAGCATTTTTGAGCATCTGCATATGCCTAATTTGTTCGATGCATTTTATTTATTCATTTTTGTAGTCTGTTTTCCCAAACACACATATACTCTCTAAATTTGTACATAGATTTACATAGCAGCAAAAACAGGTCACTAATTAAGAAAAGGGTTAGAATGAAAACCTGCAGCCACTGGGGCCCTCCAGGACTGGAGTTGGGGACCCCTGGTTTAAACCTAAACATTCTGGCTGAATAAAATTAACATGTAACAATCCAAAAAATATCAATTTCACTGCACTATAAGTGGTCCCCATTTTTTTTAAACAATGAAGCTGTAAGGTTCCTCCGTGTTGGAAGTTCCAACGCTTCCTGATGTAGCTTTGTGCCTGTGAGAAAAAACATGCAGAGCATAGAGTTTTTAGCAGATGTTTGGGAATCTACCATAGTCCTGTCAGAATGGCCATCAAGACTGGACAGATTCAGCTGCTGCTGCTTCTTCCACTTTTTTCCTTTTCCTTTTAACACTCCTTAGCCCCAAGGTGTCAGCAGCCCGGCTCTCTTCTGAATGCTCCACAAGGACTTTCCCAGACGAGTAAATCCCACGTTACTCCCAATGAGGTCGCCTTTTTTGCTAACATTCCCCTAAGTTCTCTCGATCCATGTGTGCTTCTAATACAGGATGTCTGCCCCCTTTTTATGAAGTCTCAATGCCTAATGCATTGTTTTACACGTACTAATACGAAATATTCTTGGCCTGCAGCATTTGCGAATAGAAACATAAATACTGTTTGTTTTCCTATACTCTACCCTAACAAATGACATTGTTGTTGTAAAGATAACATTTTTTCTTAATTTCCATCCAGCTTTCAATTTTCAAAATAATTTAATTACTTTATTGCACGGAGCAATAGCCTTTAAATAGCTTCCCATTTTCAAAATAATTGAATTACTTTATTTTATGGAGTGACAGCCTGTAAATAGGATGTTTGTGACCGATACACACTCACTTATACAAAGCAGGACAAGGAAGAAAATATGGACATCAGAGCCAGGTGTCTACAGGACTGCCTAGCTGACCACTGTGATGCCATGCTATGCCAAGCACCTCCCTGTATTGTTTATTTAATGAAGTCAGGACATAACTCTAATGTTGAGGAGCCATATTATAAACAGCACAAGGCAGTCCACTCCCCAGCTATCATTCAATCATTCTTACAGTTAATATTCTCTGTGGTCACTTCTACTTTAATTTAAGCCATGAGGCACAGTTTCAAAGCCCGCCTTCTGAGACTAAAGGCAAATCAAATCAAAACAAAACAAGACACAGAGCACCCTCAAGTCCTGAACAATAATATTAAAAATCCTCAAGAAAAGCCTGAGAACACATACAATGACACTACAGTGGTCATGAATAAGTGCGCATCCTCTCTCTCTGACATGCTAACATGGAGTTCTTCCCTCCAATGAATCATTCAGTAGAAGTGTGTCATGAAATGTTACTGGGGCTCCTTTAAACCAACAGCAATACACCTGCATGATGCCTCACTGTGATTGGGACTGCCAAGTCAGATGCTGTCTTCTTTTTCGTAATTTATGTTTGTATTTGAGGGGAGGTACTATTGTTTGTTGTAACATTTATTCAGCTTTTGTAAAAAAAAAAAAAAAAAAAAAAAAAAAAGTCAAATTTCCCCTACAGTATTTAGAGTGCATGCATTTTGAAATTTAAGACAGCAAACCTGTGGGTTTTTAAGTGAGGACATTGAAGAGATGTGCATCGTTTACAAGACCTTGGGCTCTGTGCTTTCAAGCGGTGCCAAACTGGTTTGTGCTAAATTAGCTGCAATGCGGGGTGCATCTGAGGTTCAAGTCCAATGAAACTCCTTGATGAATGAGTCTAATTCTCAGGCCTTTGTTTCTGTCTTCCTCACATCAAAACATAACAATCAGTCACACTTGGTCTCATCCATAAGTATAATTTCTTACACAGTGCTGACATCTTCAAATTAAATGCACATGTGAAATCAGTAATTGAATAATTGTCTAAAAATAATTACCAGAACTTTGTTTCATATATATATATATATATATATATATATATATATATATATATATAATGTGTGTGTGTGTATATACATTTGTTACATTTGTATATTGCCTTTCAAGGTGTTCAAAACGCTTTACACAATGAGTGGGGAGCCACTCAACCACCACTAATGTGCAGCATTTACCTGCAATGCCAGCCATTCTGCACCAGTACACTCGCCACACATTAGCTGTTAGGTGGTGAAGCGGTGAGAGAGAGAGAGACCATTAGAGACAGGGGATGATTGGGGGGCCAGAATGACTAGGATGGGCAGTTTTAGCCTGGACATCTGGATACACTCTAACACTTTACAAAAGATGCCCAGGGAACTTTATGACCACAGAGGCTCAGGACCTCAGTTCTACATCTCATCCGAAGGATGGTGCCATCTTTACAGCACAGAATTTCTGTCACTGCCTTAAGACCACAGGGTAAGCGCCCCCCACCTACTGGCTTCACCAACACCTCTTCCAATAGCAACCCAAGCTGGAAGGGCCCAAACATGCTTAGCTTCAGGAGGATGTTCTGATTTGCATGTGGTATGGCTACTGTGTACATATATATATTCTACTTCTGAATCGCAATCTGATTTTTTTAGTTGATTACCTACCAGGTAACGCTTGTGGTTGGACGACAAACATCCTCCACGCCCTCTCAGTTGTGAGAAGCAGCTCATATATATGTGATACAGTATCAGCCAGATAATACAAAGAGCACACGACACGTGTTTTGCCTTTATTGGGGTTCATCAGATGTATGCACTTTTGCATCCCCTTATGGAGATCGAACCTCCAACATTGCACCACAGCAGCTGGTTTGCTTACTTGACAGGGTGAAGAACGGAGTACAATATTACATTCCCAGTTCTAAATCGCAATCTGATTATTTAGGTGGTTATGCAAATATATATATATATATATATATATACTAGGGGGCTTACCCCCGCTCGCTTTGCTCGCCAAACCCCATGACATGCGATACGCGCCAGCCACTTCGCGTCTCTGCCACTCGTGTTGTGAAGAGGGGGGTTTAATGCACCCCAAGGTGATGCAGTTGCTCCTCCGAAACCCCCTCACCCCCTCTTAAACGGTGATACAATGGGAAACAAATACAGTTTTTTTTTTTTTTTTTTATTACCTCCTCTTTGCTCGATCGGCTGCTGGCTTGCTGCTGCTGCTGTGCTGTGTGATCTGCATCTCACGCGGTGCTTCGAACATTTAAAAGCCTGTATAGCAGCTGTCTTTGTCATCTACTCTTTGTCTTTTATTTCCGGCCCTGGGCATGGTTAAATCTGTTGGCACAAATTCTTATCTCACAGGACATGAGTTCTTGGTATTTTTTAGTTTATAATTTGAAAATGGAATAAGAATCTGAAAATCTAACAACATCACATTAAAGTTCGATAAACTCTGAAAAGAATGATACCAAACATATATATGTAGGTTTTAAAATAAGCCTAATTTAAAGCGTGACATAAAAACATCACATAAAATCATTGCAGAAAATCGTTGCACTTTTAAGCTTAGAATTTTATATTTATAGAGTAGATATTACCCCTCGCAATGGAAGGACAGAATTAGACCGCTTCTTTAGGGCACTGCATCTCCTGGGACAGTAGATGGAAGCGAACCCAGGCTGGAATCCCTGCATGGATGAACACAAGGCATGCCGGGTATTTTAATCCCTGGGGACAACCCTGTTCGGTCCTATGTGGGCCGCCAGGGGAAGCTGTTGGATTTGGGAGTCCGTACTCCTTAGGGCTCCAACTTCACCAGGAAGTACTTTGGGATCACAGCTTCATGTCACTGGAAACATTCCTGGGTGCTAAAAGGAGCTGCCTGCCTCACATCTAAGAGCCAGAGTCAGGTGCAAGATGGACGATGCTTGATAGGAGGAGTGGGGGAGGCAGTGATAGAGAAAGAGGAAAGAAAAGAGTTGCTTATTACATACACTTGTGGCTGTGGTAGGATACACTTGATAAGGAAGAGTTTCCCACAAATAAAGACTCTTTAGCCTTTTACCCTTGAGTCTGTGCCAATTTGTGTTATGCATACACAGTTCCCTATAGTAAGGTCAAACATATGGAAATGATGGAGGTTTTAAAATGATATAATGGTAGTACTTTGAAAACTGCCAGCTTCTGACCTTCTCCAGCAGTTGTGTCTGCAGAGTATATCCATAACTTCTGCTCTATAGTAGGGAAAACTATGTTGAAACAAGTAACTGCAAGAAAACATCATTTCAGATTATAACCGTGAAGCTCTCTCTCTCTCTCAGCTTTAGAGGAGAAAACACAAGAGTACTGGAACCAGAAAGCAAAAAGAGATCTGGACTCTGCTCTCAAAATGGAGCCCATCAACCACCAAGCCAAGAACCTCATCTTGTTCCTGGGAGATGGTAAGCCTTCAGGGCATCATATTTAATTTTACCAAAAGTCTAACGAGCAAAATTCTATTTATGATGTAAAACATTAATGTAGCAGCTCTCATCTGTCAAGAAACACTCAATGCAATGCAAATTTGAAATTTACACTCTTCATAACAACCTTAATATGGGGGAACTGAGATTGGAATCATGAGCTCTTGAGTTATTTGTGTAGTTTTCTCTTTATGGCACCCTGGCAGTAAAGTACTAAGCACACTGACTTAAGAATCACATGACAAGTGCTGGGGTAAGAGGGGGGCCTGCTTGGTGGCATTTGGGAAAGGACAGAGCTACACACACACAAAGAATACTGTACACAATCCTAAAACAGATTTTCTTAAAATTTATCTCTAACTCATCAGTATCTATTACATATAGTATATACAGTACACATATATATGTATATACAGTATATATCTGTATATTTCTAAATCTTTCATATTAATCTCCTGATTATCATATATAGGTAAGATTGGATAGACTTTCACTATCCTAGAAGAATCTTTCTATTTGTCTATCTACTGTATATATTACCTTTCTTACTTATCTGTCTATAATATTATACATAGCACCCGTCATATCTGTTTTGTTATGATTCTGAACACAGTGCCTTTCATATCTAGCTATCTACCTTTAACTATCACTATTATGTAAAATGATATTCTTTAAGTATCTCTTAAATTATACATTATTAAGGACTGATATCATGTATATCTGGATGTAAATTATTTACATATGTACATTTTGATATTTTATGATTGAAGTTATTGTTACTTTTAAAATAAATTAATAAAATAAAGCACCTATATTCACAAAAATTGTGTTTATTGATTAAATGTTAATAAACAATAGTATGGTAAAGTTAAACAATTCTTCCTCGCTCTCAGCAGTATGAAGATTTACATTTCTGGCTAAATGACGATAATCAGTGGAGCAGCACAGTGGTTGCCACTACCACCTCACAGATCAAGTGTCCTTGGTTCTAATCCTATGCCCAGTTGTTGTCTGGGTGAAGTTAATTGATTCTCCTTATTATCTACAAGGGTTTCCTCCCACACATGAGTGTTTGGTGACCTGGAGACTCTAAACTGGCCCCAGTGTGGCTGCATATGTGAGAGGAGCCACGACTCACTGACATCATGCCCAGGATTGTTTTCTGCCCCAAGTCCTGTGCTGCTGAGATAAATTGTGCTGGCCCAGCCCCAATGACCCTGAGTTAGGTTAACTAGTTCTGTGGAAAGATTTTGTTCAATAATCAATCATAATCTTTTAAGTCACTCACTGATATTCCACCCTCACATGCTCCAGATGTGTCAGGGACTCTTTGGTGTCCATTTAGCTGACTTTGCATTCATAATGAAAACAACATAAAGAACTTAGATTTCAAAAAGTACAAGGTACAAAATGTCAGTATTTTGTATAACACCACTAGTTTTCAAGACTGGAATATCCACAAACTATTCATTGTACATCTTCTCTTCAGTTTACTGTTACATTATTTCAAATGCATAAACCAAAGCTGGTCTCATGACACTTCTTGAGACTATGGTTGATATAAAAGCAATAAGGAGAGGCTTGGAGTGGAGCTGGAATGCTTCTTCTAACTGCCCATGTTAATTAATACATAATATCGGTGAGTTAACCACACACATTTGAAAAATTGGCAACCAAGAAGGCATCATCATCTTTGCTCCATGGTAGGTATAAAAATGGCTGAGTAAAGGAATACCATAGAGGCCCAGAAAATAAATGTTAAAATGAAATGTGCTATCACAAAACATCTTACAGGAAATGTGCTTTTGTTGGAACTCTTACAACACGCAGGGCTACTCATTCAAATATAACTGTGCTTTTTTCAAAATCAAATTATTAAAGAAAAGAAGCCCCTTCTAAATTCTGCCTTTACCTGTTGGGACAATTGTATGCCTGTTAGGTTAGCGAGACAGCAACTGGGGTGCCACTCACACGGTGGGCTTCTTTACATAAGGTGACCTGTTAGGAGGGTTTACTTTCTGCTTTCATCCGGCCGAGACCAGCTCCTTTTCCAGCCCCACAATAGCAGTGACAGTAGTTCAAGGGTGCAAGGATTCAAGCAGGTTATGAATGCTGTACATGAAACAAATGACAAGAACTGCAGCATGAGAAAAATATGCCAGGGGTTCCAGGGGACTGGACTAAGTGCCATTTGTTTCTTGCAGGGATGGGAGTTTCCACAGTGACTGCCATGCGCATCCTGAAGGGGGAGCTGCTGAACATATCAGGAGAGGCCGCCACACTAACCACGGACACTTTTCCATATCTCGCTCTTTCTAAGGTCAGGCCTTATATATGTATACTCTAGGGACAAACTGAATCGTATTTTTGTGGTTTTAACTATAACTAGCAATGCTTACCTTTCAAAGGCTGGTACAAGAATTAATTTAAAAATGATATAATTAATATATGTTAGAAAAACAATTATTAAATTGATAGTTGTTGTAAAGATAATGAAGTTTCAATGATTAACATGAATACTTGGTAAAAAAAAATAATTTACTAAATAACAAATTCAAGAAAGTTTAAATAAAAAAAACTAAGTAATTGTTTATATTTTTTTAATCAGACAATATTCTCAACTACACTATGTATGACTACTTCTGTATCACACTGATCAACATATAACTGTAACATAAATGGCACCAAAATATACTACAAAATAGCCCCTTCACTAAATCGGCTCTATTTCAAACTATAGGACCTCTCTACACACTTTGTTTCTTGCATGACTTTTACTGTCCTCATCAGCGTCACATCTTCTCTTCTCTTGACAGAGCCACTTATAGCTGGCCATGTGCAAACACTGGCTGGGGGAGATGTAAGCCCACCTGTTCTAACGTCTCAGTTGAGTGAGTCTTGTCTCAGTATCTTCACATGCCTCAGACTCTCTCGCCCTGTGTGTACTCAGTTTTCCTCCTTCGCTTGTTCTTGGTATACTTGTGGGTCTCAACCTCTCTTACCCAGCGCATCCTGTCTCCATTCTGTCCCCTTAAAGCCTGCTTCTCAGACTCTGTCATTTCGATGTGCCTTGCTTACCTTCAGTCCACTTTTTAACTACAATGTATGGTAGATGGGCACCCATTTTCTGCTGTGAAAACATCACTTCTGTTCTTGTGAATACTTCTTTGTCTTTGAAGGCATCTTGGGTTGCATGTTGTTAATATTTAGAAACTCTAGGAGCTATTCACTTTGTCATAAAATGCTCATTTTTAACTCTTTTTTTTTTTTGTAGAAATTAAAAAAAAAAGAAATGTCACAAGCTGGAATTGAACTTTGTTTGTATCATCATCCCTACCACTGAGAAACCAGAGCCAAACTGACCAATCAGATTGTTCAGTGGGACTGGACACACACACACACACGCACGCGCACACGCACACAGAGTAGTGTTAGCAATGCACTGCTGCCTTACAGATCCGGATTCCTACGTTTGAATGCAGTTGCCTGTCCTTATTTATGTGTAATCTGCATTTTCTCCCCATATGGTTTTCCTCACTTATCCCCAAGCATATGTGTTAGGTGAACCGCTGGTGCCCAGTTCATTGTTGTTTCCTGCTTTCTGCTCAGTACTATAGGGATGGACTCCACCGGATATCAGAATGTTAGGTTATATAAACATTTACACGAATCCTTTCAAATGAAAAATGTTGTATATAAAAAAAGGTTTCAATTTACTGAGTACCTGTTGTGCCTTCCAGACCTACAACGTAGACAGGCGAATCCCTGACAGTGCAGGAACTGGAACTGCATATCACTGCGGGGTCAAAGCTAATGCTAAAACTGTTGGGGTGAGCAGTGCTGCCGAGCCGTCCAAATGCAGTACCACTTTTGGCAATGAAGTTACATCTGTCCTGCACAGAGCCAAAGAGCAAGGTACCTACTCAGAAGTGCTTGGCCCGCCGTTCTTGGCAGTAGGTGGCACTTGGCACAACAATTGGCATGAAAACCCAAATGAGGAATACGGGTGCATATACTGACACTCTGCTTCCTGTTTCAGGCAAGTCTGTAGGAATTGTGACCACCACTCGAGTACAACATGCTTCTCCTGCTGCTTCCTATGCCCACTCAGTGAACAGAGACTGGTACAGTGATGCTGACCTTTCCAAGGATGCCATTGATGGAGGGTGCAAGGACATTGCGCTACAGCTGATTGAGAATACAGACATCGATGTGAGCCATAGGTTGCAGCTGGGCCTTCACTAGCCTTGCAGGCAATTCAGTGGAGAAGTTGGGGGAACGATGGGACTTGGGATTGATGTCATATGTTGAAGCACGTTTCTGATAACAGGATAATCTGCATGCGGGCATGATGAAGTCAGACTCCCAATGAACAAAGAAAGCTGATGTGCTAATGCTGATTTGCTTTAGGTGATCCTCGGTGGAGGTCGGATCTACATGACTCCTCAAGGCACTCCAGACCCCGAATACCCAAGCAGTACTTCATCAAAAGGAATGAGAAAAGACAATAAAAATCTCATCAGTATGTGGCAGGAAAAACACAAGGTTTGTTTATGTTTACTTCATTTCTATTTGTAGAGAAGTGAGAGCCTTAATGTTTTTTTTAACTTAAATTCTAAGCACCAATATAGAGAATATCATGCATGAGCTGACACCGCCACAGAACGAACACTAGAGGGAGCCTGTGCAGCACATAGGACATGAGCACCATGGCCCAGTGATCACAATGTTGTCATAGCTGGTGCCTACTCAAACTGGCCACTGCTGGGTGCTGTTTCACAACAGCACTCCTGGAGAATAAAAATGCTATTGGTATCAGGCAGGCAAAAAGAGCAATGAACACTCAGTGGGCTTTCTGCTCAATCAAACATTTAAGCTCCACATTGGTGTGGGTCATTTGGGAGCTGTGTCAGGCTTGATGTACCCCATTTGGTAGTGGTGGTCTGCTCTTTAGTGTAAGAGATTCTGGGCCTGGCAATGAAACATTACAACTTATATTACTAGCAATTTCACTGCTCAGGTCAGTGCCCAGCATGTCAAAATATTTTTGCCATCCTCTATGTTACTGGCTTAATCCCTTAAGCAGACCTGAAGGTCTGTTGGAATGGTGACAACTAACTGGTGGGGGATTTTACTGGCACCCTTTAAAAGAGGATTTGTGGTTTTTCTTGGAAGTGCCTAGACTTAAGTAACTTACTAATTTCATAGCTAGTAGCCTCTGTTGTCAATTTCCACTCACCAGTTTATGACATGCAAGTAAAGAAGGAAGAGACTGTACCATACCTGGACTCAAACTACAAAGCAATTCTTCTCACAAAGGCCACTGTAGAGTGTCTAACACTTGTATGCTATGGTACACTATAGCCAAGTTCAACCTAACAGCCATACCTACATCCTCATATCTGCCTAATCGAGTTATGGGTCATGGGCAATTGGATTGTACCCTAGTAGTACAGTAACTCCCAGCAGCATCAAGTGCACAGCAAAAGAATGAAGGAAAAAAATCCACAATTTGTTATATATGCATTACGTTTGTTACACTTGATTGTCTTTGACTACAGCTAGCTACTGACATTTTCAGTCATATTATGGTATTCCATTGCAGACTTGCCAGGGCACAGCCAGTTCTATTCCTTACAATCCTTACCTTTAATTAACAAGCCTTACTGGTGCTGGGGATGTTCATGAAGTTCCTTTTCACTCAGAGGTCTAGTAAGCAGTGACCAGAACTGAAATGTGATGCCTTCCATTATAGAAGCCATTGGACATCTGGCATCATGCATCACAACACAAACCATTTGCTCCACAAGTGAGCCATCCCTTCACCCTTTTCATTTAGTGTCCTTCATGTTTTATGTTTTCTTTGACTTGGTTTGCCCTTTTTTACATTTACACACCATGGTTATTTATTTTTTTTTAATAAAAGTACTTCCCCAAGATCACATTTTATTTTGGTACTAGGGGGAGCCTCTTGGGGGCTATCAGACAAACAAGTTGCCTTAAATGCGCTATTTGCTCTGATCTTGCTTCTACTCTATCATCTTTGCTGAACTCATAAATTGCTGTTCTCAGTCTCATCAACTCTTTTCTTTTTTTATCAGTCAAAGGTAGCTAAATATGTGTGGAATAAGGTGGAGCTGGATGCTGTTGATTTGCGGACCACTGACTACCTCATGGGTAATACTGCTTATCTAAGACTGTTGGAAAGACTAATGAATTGGGGATAGGCATACTAAATGTGCTTCTCCAATCCAGGACTTTTTGAACCAAAAGACATGAAGTACGAATTGAACCGAAACAAAACCTTAGACCCCTCAATTGCGGAGATGACTGAGAAAGCCATCGAAATCCTCAAAAAAAACCCCAAGGGATTTTTCCTCTTTGTTGAAGATAAGTTTCTGGACATTTGAGACCAAGCCTCAGTAGAATGATATTTACTCACATGTGCACTGATGTGTCATTTATGCTGTGCTTGTGTGCCTCCATGACACGTGTGATGGCAATTTAATTGGCTCCTAGTCTGGCTGATGGGGCCATTTTTCAATTTTTTATCTGTAATGGGTACCAGAATGAAACTCTTCTCTTTTTTCTGTTTTTTTTTTTTTTGCAAGTGGCAGAATTGATCACGGCCATCATGACACCAAGGCAAAGCAGGCCTTGACTGAGGGGGTGATGTTTGACCAGGCAATTCAGCGGACTTTGCAGATGATCAATGAGACCGAGACCCTCACAGTAGTGACTGCTGATCATTCTCATGTCTTCACCTTCGGAGGAAACACGTATCGAGGAACCTCCATTTTTGGTAATTATTCTTTCCCATCCATCCCTTATAACCACTACACCTGACTGAAAAGTTAAATGTTACATCGGAGTCCAGGCTAAGAGCATCCAGCCTAATCTAAAAGTCACTCACATTGTGGTCATGGCACGCGCAGAAGCTTTGGATTACCAGTCTGTGGTTTGGCCTGTATACGTATGACAGGCTGTGTGGCTCTCATTAAATACTGTGCTGTGTTCATGGCCAAATTAAAATGAATTGGTTAGTCCCAGAGCACAGGCAGAGCCAGGCAGACAAGATTACTCAAGAAAATGTAATTTTTAACCAAGATGTTGGTGGGGTTTTAGATAACAAATAGTGTAAGGGTTCAGCATTCTATACAAGGGGCACAATAGACAAGAAAGGTGACAAAACCTATAAAAGTTAAAAAAGCTGATACAACATAAATAAGGAGATAAATAATGAAGGTGTAAAATAATGAACATATATTGAATTGTTACCAATCACAAAGCACTTTTTAGATGCAATAAAATGATTCAAACATGAAAGGTGTTATATAACCCTTTCACCATGCTGATTAAATAACTCATTTAAAACGTGTCAGTGCAAGTTGGGAAAACAATAGAAATGCAGTCTCTGGCGTGTGCTATTTGAAGATGGCGACTACAAGGTGTACTTTGTGAATCTGAAACATGGAAACTGCACGTAAAGCTGGAAATAAATCTGTAACTTAGCAATGGGATGTCTTGTTTGCACGCCTTGTGCTTGTTTTCTGGTCATTTGTTAGTTTAGCGCTTTAGATTTCTTTTTCCTCCCCTTTAAAGCACAGATTGTGTCCTTGCATTTTGGTTGTGTCAGAATTGTTTTGATCTAAGATATCTGAAACCCTGCCTGGCTTTTGGCTTCAAATACCAAAGTGCGCACACAAAACTGGGGATAAGCGTTGGGGTAGAACTTGGTTTCTTACAAACCTCCGTTTACATGCACCAGTCCACTTTCGGAGTTCTCCTCATTAAACTGCACAAAAAAAAAGTTAAAACATCATCATCTGCCCTCATAAATCTGAGAACAAGCATGAAGCTTGGGATAATTTTGTTGTGTTTTATGAATACATTTAGTCCTTCATGTGCTGTGAAATAAAATAACATTCATCCCCTTTTTACATCCTTGACCTGAGCCTCCAATGATTCGTGGTGTACATACTGGCCACCGCAAAACCTGATCACACAGTTTCAACTTATGTAGCTGAATGAAAACTAAACTGACACTTATTGATGTGTTTCTGTTACTGGATTGCATGCAACACGCTTTTTTTTGCTTGGTTGTGCAACTGAGCCCTGCAAAGGACCAGAATGCCATTACATGTGCTACATGCCTTGCACCCAATGCTGCTGGAATAATAATAACAGAGGTTCTGTATTTTACTTCGATAAAATAATAATTTCTTTAAGTTACTCGTTACTTTAAAAAGAAATTGGAGTATGTAACTCATGTTACTTTTAAAGTGTTACCCCAAAACAGCTCCTGAGATTGTGCTGCTGAGCTTAGAGCTGCATTAGCTCATCAGCATAAATTTAGCGATTTCAGAAATACTGAGAAAGATTAATTCAGCCAGAAGAAGTAAAAATATGATCAACCAAGTATTTGCCTTCAGGAAATGTATCTTGTGGACGCTTCCAGCATTTTCTACCCATGGCTACTGGATGTGTGTGCGAATCTAACACACAGGCAGGCTAACAGACTGCAATGGGCAAGTGCAGACTACAAGACCCTTGACTACATCCTAGTTAAAGGTCCATCCATCCATCTATTCTCTTCCGCTTATCCGAGGTCGCGTCGCGGGGGCAGCAGCTTGAGCAGAGATGCCCAGATTTCCCTCTCCCCGGCCACTTCTTCTAGCTCTTCCGGGAGAATCCCGAGGCGTTCCCAGGCCAGCCGGGAGACATAGTCCCTCCAGCGTGTCCTGGGTCTTCCTCGGGGCCTCCTCCCGGTTGGACGTGCCCGGAACACCTCACCAGGGAGGCGTCCAGGAGGCATCCTGATCAGATGCCCGAGCCACCTCATCTGATTCCTCTCGATGCGGAGGAGCAGCGGCTCTACTCTGAGCCCCTTCCGGATGACTGAGCTTCTCACCCTATCTTTAAGTGAGAGCCCAGACACCCTGTGGAGGAAACTCATTTCAGCCGCTTGTATTCGCGATCTCGTTCTTTCAGTCACTACCCATAGCTCATGACCATAGGTGAGGGTAGGAACATAGATCGACTGGTAAATTGAGAGCTTTGCTTATGGCTCAGCTCCTTTTTCACCACGACAGACCGATGCAGAGCCCGCATCACTGCGGACGCCGCACCGATCTGCCTGTCGATCTCACGCTCCATTCTTCCCTCACTCGTGAACAAGAGATACTTGAACTCCTCCACTTGGGGCAGGATCTCGCTACCAACCCTGAGAGGGCACTCCACCCTTTTCCGGCTGAGGACCATGGTCTCGGATTTGGAGGTGCTGATTCTCATCCCAGCCGCTTCACACTCAGCTGCGAACCGATCCAGAGAGAGCTGAAGATCACGGCCTGATGAAGCAAACAGGACAACATCATCTGCAAAAAGCAGTGACCCAATCCTGAGTCCACCAAACCGGAACCCCTCAACACCCTGGCTGCGCCTAGAAATTCTGTCCATAAAAGTTATGAACAGAATCGGTGACAAAGGGCAGCCCTGGCAGAGTCCAACTCTCACTGGAAACGGGTTTGACTTAATGCCGGCAATGCGGACCAAGCTCTGACACCGGTTGTACAGGGACCGAACAGCCCTTATCAGGGGGTCCGGTACCCCATACTCCCGGAGCACTCCCCACAGGATTCCCCGAGGGACACGGTCGAACGCCTTTTCCAAGTCCACAAAACACATGTAGACTGGTTGGGCGAACTCCCATGCACCCTCCAGGACTCTGCTAAGGGTGTAGAGCTGGTCCACTGTTCCGCTACCAGGACGAAAACCACACTGTTCCTCCTGAATCCGAGGTTCGACTATCCGACGGACCCTCCTCTCCAGGACCCCTGAATAAACTTTTCCAGGGAGGCTGAGGAGTGTGATCCCTCTGTAGTTGGAACACACCCTCCGGTCCCCCTTCTTAAAGAGGGGGACCACCACCCCAGTCTGCCAATCCAGAGGCACTGTCCCTGATGTCCATGCGATGTTGCAGAGACGTGTCAACCAAGACAGTCCTACAACATCCAGAGCCTTGAAGAACTCCGGGCGTATCTCATCCACCCCTGGGGCCCTGCCACCGAGGAGTTTTCTGACCACCTCGGTGACCTCAGTCCCAGAGATGGGGGAGCCCACCTCCGAGTCCCCAGGCTCTGCTTCCTCATTGGAAGGCATGTTAGTGGGATTGAGGAGGTCTTCGAAGTACACCCCCCACCAACCCACAACATCCTAAGTCGAGGTCAGCAGCACACCATCCCCACCATATACAGTGTTGACACTGCACTGCTTCCCCCTCCTGAGACGCCGGACGGTAGACCAGAATCTCCTCGAAGCCGTCCGAAAGTCGTTCTCCATGGCCTCCCCAAACTCCTCCCATGCCCGAGTTTTTGCCTCAGCAACCACCGAAGCCGCATTCCGCTTGGCCTGCCGGTACCTATCAGCTGCTTCCAGAGTCCCACAGGACAAAAGGGACCGGTAGGACTCCTTCTTCAGCTTGACAGCATCCCTCACTGCCTGTGTCCACCAACGGGTTCGGGGATTGCCGCCACGACAGGCACCGACCACCTTACGGCCACAGCTCCGGTCAGCCGCCTCAACAATAGAGGCACGGAACATGGCCCATTCGTACTCAATGTCCCCCACGTCCCTCGGGACATGGTTGAAATTCTGCCGGAGGTGGGAGTTGAAGCTACTTCTGACAGGGGGCTCTGCCAGACGTTCCCAGCAGACCCTCACAACACGTTTGGGCCTACCAGGCCTGACCGGCATCCTCCCCCACCATCGGAGCCAACTCACCACCAGGTGGTGATCAGTTGACAGCTCCGCCCCTCTCTTCACCCGAGTGTCCAAGACATGTGGCCGCAAGTCCGACGACACGACCACAAAGTCAATCATCGAACTGAGGCCTAGGGTGTCCTGGTGCCAAGTGCACATATGAACACCCCTATGCTTGAACATGGTGTTTGTTATGGACAATCCGTGACGAGCACAGAAGTCCAATAACAAAACACCGCTCGGGTTCAGATCGGGGGGGGCCATTCCTCCCAATCACACCCTTCCAGGTCTCACTGTCACTGCCCACATGAGCATTGAAGTCTCCCAGCAGTATGAGGGAGTCCCCAGAAGGTATGCCCTCTAGCACCCCCTCCAGGGACTCCAAAAAGGGTGGGTACTCCAAACTGCTGTTCGGCGCATGCGCACAAACAACAGTTAGGACCCATCCCCCCACCCGAAGGCGGAGGGAGGCTACCCTCTCGTCCACCGGGGTAAACCCCAATGTGCACGCTCCAAGTCGGGGGGCAATAAGTATGCCCACACCCACTCAGCGCCTCTCACCAGGGGCAACTCCAGAGTGGTACAGAGTCCAGCCCCTCTCAAGGAGATTGGTTCCAGAGTCCAAGCTGTGAGTCGAGGCGAGCCCGACTATATCTAGCCGGAACCTCTCGACCTCGCGCACTAGCTCAGGCTCCTTCCCCTTCAGAGAGGTGACATTCCACGTCCCAAGAGCCAGCTTCTGTAGCCGAGGATCGGACCGCCAAGGTCCCCCCCTTCGGCCACCACCAAACTCACACTGCACCCGACCTCCTTGGCCCCTCTCATAGGTGGTGAGCCCATGGGAAGGGGGACCCACGTCGCCTCTTCGGGCTGTGCCCGGCCGAGCCCCATGGGTGCAAGCCCGGCCACCAGGCGCTCGCCATCGAGCCCCACCTCCAGGCCTGGCTCCAGAGGGGGGCCCCGGTGACCTGTGTCCGGGCGAGGGAAAACGCCGTCCAAATTTTTTGCTCATCATAGGAGGTTGTGTTGAACCGCACTTTGTCTCATCCCTCACCTAGGACCAGTTTGCCTTGGGTGGCCCTACCAGGGGCATAAAGCCCCGGACAACAGAGCTCCTAGGATCATTGGGACACGCAAACCCCTCCACCATGATAAGGTGGCGGTTCGAGGAGTGGTAGTTAAAGGTCTGCATGGCCAATTAATCGGGTTACTCACAGAGACATCTACCTCTATTAACCTGATTTCTCTAACCAGAAGAATGGTTTACATGGCAGGTTTCTGTGAATAACCGGGTTATTAAAGCACATGTAAATGCACTCACTATCTGCTTGTTTCACTTTTGAACTGACCTGCCACAGGAAGGACAAAGGGTAAGGTTGTTATGCTCCACATAGAGTGATGATTAATCAAAGCCTGCAATTGGAGTTTCTAACCCAGGGGCACAGTTGGATGTCCATAGTGAGATCAGGATGGGTGACACACCCAAGCAAAAGAAACTGCCAGCCTGAATACAGTCGTGCTTCTTGTTGAGTGCCATGGACAAGAGCTTCACTGGTATGAAGGGATCATTTTGGCAGAAATGTCACATCCTTCATATATCCACACTAGTCTTGACTAAATCAGTTTACAAATGCACAACTGTTTTTCCTGTCACATACCAGTGATTACACCATTTTATGACAACCCATGGACTGTAACACTTACAATCCTTTTTCTTTCTTCCATTCCTTTGTACAACCTTGCATTCTACAGCCATTCTCATCACTAAACTGGTTTGTTGACTGTAAATTAGAATGGGTGACCAGTGTCCTAAAGCCCTGTAACTGGTGCCCTGTCAGATTGCAGCACGTAAAACTGGACATTGTGCTTGCAGTTTGTAGGCTGCTGGACACCTTGCTGTGATTTTTACTTTGATGTCTGGATAGGAATGACCAACCATCACCTTGAGTTATATGTACACTTGTGGTCTGATACAGCTTAGGTCCAATGGATTTCTGAACAGCATACTCACCTATATTTGAATTGTGCAGTCAAGATAGCATTATCAGTTGGACTGATTAAGAATTCAGTACTGTTTCTTTGTACAGTATTGTTATTTTGTGAGCCTATTGTATTCAGTAGATAGATAACTAGATATGCTTTACTCCACCATGGACTGGTCATGACCTAACACATCAGCTCACCCTGAGCCACTGTGTAATTTGTATGTGTGATATTTCTGAAAGACTTGGCACCACTCACAAACGAAGTAGGAAAAGGACCACTAAAAGCTGTCAGAGGTGGTGGTCACCTAACATAAGCCAGCAGTCCTCTTTAATAATGTCCATTGTCTGGGTGGTTTCTAGCCATATTAGGGCCGTAACCTGTATACTAATTTTGGTTATCTGTATAGGAATGCTGCTTAGGGCCCTAATAAGGCTAGAAACCACCAAGGGTGAGGACATTATTAAATTAATGGCAACTGCAAACACTTGTGGAACGAGCCCCAGACACAGACAGGCAGACATGTTCTTTTGCACCACCATACATTTATTTACACTATTACTATTATTGACAATGTCCAGAAGTGCTCCACAAACCCCAATCTTCCCCAAAGTTCAGGCCAACCACACTGCCTCTTCTTCGAACCGCTTCCTTCTCTCTCTCTCGCTCTCTCTGACCTCGTCCTGCTTCCACCCAACTCCAGCCCCGAATGAAGGGAGGTGGCCCCTTTTATCCATACCCGGATGTGCTCCAGGTGTGCATCGGCAATCTTCCACCGACACGCCCCAGTGTGGTGGAAGTGCCGGCTGTCTCCCCGGAAGCACTCCGGGTGTTCCCTCTCTTCTTCCCCCCCAGCACTTCCTGGTGTGGCGGAAGTGCTGGGGTCCAGGGTCCTCTAGGCATGGGGACGCCCCCTGGCGGTGACTATGGGCCCCTACAGGGTTGAGCTTCCAAGCCTTGTACCCGTGGCCCCCAATACAACCAGGGTGGTCGCCCCCTTGTGGTCTGGAGGAGGCATGAGCCCTCCTCCTATCTCCCCGGGCGTCCCGGCTACCCAGCCGGGTGCCACACACTTAAAAACAAACCTCTAAGTTACAGTCAGGTAAGGTTGTAGCCATTCCAATGCAGTTATTAAAAATGAGGCTGCTTGTGTCATAGTGGGGTCAGTGAGCTGAACCTTTCTTTTGTCACCATACGTCATCTATAATTTTCAACAACTGTGGATTTTGCTTTCTTCATATCTTGGCACTCGGTGATTCAAATTCCAGGTGGCCTGGTGTAGTGTTGTTTACCACTTCAACCCTACAACTCTAGAAGCTTAGGTTCAAAACCTGGTCCAAACACTGTGTCCATATGGGAGTTTCTCTCTGTTTCTGCATTCTTAAAACAAAGTGGTTGAGTTTTTTTTTATTTGTTAGTATCCTGCTAGGTATTCTACTATCCATTAAAGACTTCTGGTCCACGTATTAAGAACATTTTAAAAACCCAAAGAACCCATTTCATATGCACATAACCCTTCCCAGATTGAAATGGCTGTCAAGTAATGGCTCTGCGAGGAACCACACAGCACAGTAAAGTGCCATTTTAGAACCAGTATTTTTAAGAGTGTGGTTTACTTCCACATCCCAAGTAGGCACAACTGGCGGCTCCACAGCAGCCTGGAGCTGGTTCGTGCCTTGTACATGATTTTATCAGAGTAGGCTTTAATTCCATTCAGAAATTAGTGGGAAAAACAGATGATGAAAACCGGTGGATGTTTCAAATCCCTGTTGGGCATACACATTTCTAAATCCTTATGCCCTCATACTGTTATTGATCAGTCAGTTGTGCCAGATATGGACTGTGTTACATCCCTGCAAACTCAGCACTTTAGGCTACAATAAATGCTTATCTTGCTTAAGATGAGCAGTGCATGAAATGAAAACCTTTGTTCTCAAAGTACTGATTGGGAAAGTCCACTTGACTGTACTCTGCTCTCTCTAAATGAACTACATGTCGATGGAAGTGTCCTTTGCAGTTTGGCTACCCTCCTAATTGTCCTTGTACAACTATTTATGAGCATGTGACAGTGAACTTTATTGCCGCATTACATATGTTATTAGGTTTCGTAATCCACTAGAAAACGGCAAATATTTTTCTGTTATTTTTATCTGAATCCAGTAATGTCACACAAGAATAAGCTGTGTGAAGAAATGTTTATTAAGGAGAGAGGAGAATGGGTGGGTCTGAATGTCCACAAATATTTTAACCTCATCTTTTGCAGTTTAAATGTCAGCAAAACAATTCTGAACTGTCAAAAATGAATGTTGGGCCTAAAATGTTTAAAGAAATTCCAATCACAGACTTCCCCACTTGTCAGCCTTCTTGGACAACCCAAGGATGTAGCCAATAAACTGATTCTCAGATTCAAGAGTTGACTGCCTTTCTTTTGGCTTTCCTTCTCTCGTTCCTTAATGGAGGTGCTTGCAGAGGGTAGGATGCTGAGACTGTTTTGAGTCCAAATAATAATAATAACTCTTTGCATTTATATAGCTATTCAAAGCGCTCCGCAATTGCAGGTTAAGGGCCTTGCTCAAATATCTTCCTGCAAGGTGCATTCGGAATCTCAGTTAACAATCGTATTTTTTTAAGTTGGGTATCAGGCTGTGCCACAGGGGCAACTCTTCTGCTTGTGACTTTTATATAAAAATGGAAAAATATCAAAAGCTAAGTAGTTAGAAAGTCCAACTCAAAGGTGGTGTTTCTGTTGTTTTCAGGGAGCCCTTTGTGCCTCATTTGACTCTCCCACTACACACTGGACAACAGTCCGCATCTCTACAGAGTAGTGGATTGGAGAGGAATCAGGTTGTGCCTTTATTAAAGGAATGGAGCTGGTGTGTCATTAACAAGGGAGGGGAGTGCAAGGATCAAAAGAATGAATGGATAATGCATCTAGAGCATAGAGCTTTTTGACAAAGCTTCCCATGTCCTTCTAAACTATGAACAAAATAAACTGATATCACAAGAGACAGCAGTGATTGTGGTGTAGCGGGTCCGCAGCTCATGTCAAAGGCCACTTTTTAAATAAATAATCGCCGCACTCACGGCATAAAGAGTGGGCACGGTAAGTGTGGCGGAGCGGTTCCCGGGGAGTTCGTGATGCAGGCGGTTCTCACTGAAGTGCACAGGTGAGGAGTCATCCGCATCCGTAATTGTTCCCGGGAGCTGCTGATTGCCAGAGTTGATCCATGTCCTGGTGATATATAGAAACACGAGGCGGCTAGTAGGGGAGGAAAAAAGAAAAGAGAGAGACGGAGGTTGGAGAAGAAGAAGGCGGCAGGAAGTAGTGAGGAGAAAGCCGATGTGTGAGTGAGAGGGAGCGAGTGCTCGCAGGCAGCTGGACAGTGAGCCCTAGTGGGGTGTTCGGCCGACACCTAGGGCAGTTGGTAGTGGTCGCTCCCGCTGAGCATTGTGAGGAGTGGGAGTGACCAGAAGAAGGATGGCTTGCCACGGGAGTCTTGGATTCCCAAACATGAGCGTCTTGGCCGTTGGGGGAAGCCAAGTCTCAGTCTGGAGAGAGCAGAACGGAAGGCAGGGATCGGGAAGCCTCCAGACCAGTCGAGTGGAGAGAAGGTCAGCTGCATGTAGGGTGGCTCCCCTGGTGCATAGCCTGGAAGGGATAAGCAGGGGAGTCACCAGTTAAAAAATGCACTGGGCTTTGTGGTACAAAGGACAGCTTCCAGTCATTGTTTTAACCTCGTTGTTTTTAAAGGGATTGTTTTTTTTCTAATGGATTTTAACCTCCACTTTTCACCTCTGTTTTTGCTGAATTATTTATTTAAAGATTGGATACACTGCACTATTTATTTGAACATTTTGTTTTTGATTGTTGTTGGTTTTGATTTTTAATAAAAGGACTTTTGCACCATCCCCTTGCTCCATTTGTTGTGCCTCACTGCCAAGCTCATTAGTGACATTACCAACGGTGTCGGGTTCAGGGCTTCCGGAAGGACAATAGGAGCATGGAGCTAACCCGCATCATCACAGTGATGCTTCTCCCTATGGTTGCTGCAAGTATTCTGCATGACTGGGCAAGGAGCTCAGCAGTGAGGCACCCTAACCTTCATGGAATGATGTCCTGGAGCTGTGGCACAGAGCTGGAACACAAAATCTAGATAATACTCCTGGCCTGTCCTGTCCTGAAGCTCCCAGAATATGACTGAGAATTAAGATGTTATGAAAGTGAATGGGTTTTATTGCAGTTCGAGCTGCACTCTTCAAATACTTATTGTAAGACAATGGGCATGTGCCCTGAAACTTGCTTTCTAAAACAAAGACAATACAGTGAAATGTTTTCAAAACATGGTCTATATTTAAGTATGGAAACAGTAGATGAATATTAACATCTTTACTTGTTTAAATATCTCAGTGGTTAGCACTTCTGCCTCACTGACCATGCATCCTGAATTTGAATCCCAGCCTAAGTATCATCTGGGAGAGATTTGCACATTCTCTTTGTGTCACTAGGGCTTCATCTCTGGGTTCTGCAGCTTCCTGCCAACATCACAAGAGATGTGCAGCTTTAGTTGACTAGTGACTCTCATTGTCTCGATATGAGGAGGGTGCACTGCGATCGTCTGGCACATCACCCAAGTTTGGTTCTGGCTTTGTGCTTAGAGCAGCAGAGAGGAACTGTTGCTAACTGTGACATTGTAATGTAGTAAGCAGATTTAAAACAGAATGAATGTATTCTGAGTTTCTACTTTATACATATAATAAGGTAAAGTACATGAAAACACTTCTCCAAAAATGAAACATATCAAACTGACATGAATAAGGTTTTTTTGGTCAGCACTTAGTTTGAGTGTCATTCATTATTCTGTGTTTATAACTTCATTTCTCCTACTATACTGTTATGGTTTCCAGACATTTGTGCACAGCTTTTTTTCTTTACAAAGAGCTTTGGAGATGATAGAAAATAACTAATTAAAGTAACATAGCTCAAAAGGACAACTTATACCTACCTCTGTGGTGATATTTTGCTGCCATGAAAATTACATAGAGTACATTCTCATACCTGTTTAGCAGCATTGAGGTGGCTGCTTCAGTCCATCACAGCTCCCATTATCAGTAGGCCAAGTAACCCAACCCGTGTGTCTTTGGGCTCTGGGAAGGAAACTCGCACAAATACAGGGAGAACATGTAATGTCCATACAGTCTTTGCTCACACGTGGTATTTCAATCGTGGTCACTAAATTTGAAATGCAGCAGCACTTACCACCATGCCCAAATGCCACAACCTTCCAGATTGTTTTTTTTTTTTTCATAATTAACATATTTCATGAAATGTGATTATGTTCTTTTTCTTTTTACTTTTGTGGTTTATTGGTGCAGAAAACTAATTTGTGTAACTTATGACTTACGTAAGATAGGAAGCATCTGGAGTATAAAATAAATAAAAATGTTTGAATAAACATATTTACTGTATAGTCTATTCATATATGTATATTTAAGACCAGACAGGAATTCAAAGAAAGCTGTGTGATATAACTAGATTATCACTGAAAATAAAAGGAAGTATAGTAAATGTGTATCCTGCCACTCAGTGCTACCACCAGCTCCTCCTCCTCAGTGTTTGATACACAGGCTG
Source organism: Erpetoichthys calabaricus (assembly GCF_900747795.2). Classification (NCBI taxonomy): domain Eukaryota; kingdom Metazoa; phylum Chordata; class Cladistia; order Polypteriformes; family Polypteridae; genus Erpetoichthys; species Erpetoichthys calabaricus. Next base: position 206,037,300 of record NC_041395.2, read on the forward strand.
GGAATGGCTGCAAAACTATTAACTAAATCACAGAAATCAAAAGAACAATGAAAGATCTATCTGATTATCAAATCTCAGATGAAATTAAACCTCACCATGGCTGTATACCCCAGTGTCCACTCTGTAAATTTATAAAGTAGGCTGTAGCTAATGCTCAGCTTGTTTTCCTATCTCTCCCTGCAGATCTGACTCCAAAACTTGCTATGGACGGGTTGCCTTATACAGGCATCTTATATGGCAATGGTCCAGGGTTTTCAATCGTTAATGGGACAAGAGAAAATATCACTACAGTCAATTATAGTAAGTATCCCATTGTGCATCTATATCCTTAAATCTAGAAAGGAAATGTTCAATTTGTTTTTTTTTTTATATAGCACATATTATATTGTGAGCTGGTGCCCTCCCCGGGGTTTGTTCCTGCCTTGCACCCTGTGTTGGCTGGGATTGGCTCCAGCAGACCCCCGTGACCCTGTGTTAGGATATAGCGGGTTGGACAATGACTGACTGACTGACTGACCGACCTATATTAACAACCAAAGAGCACTGTAAATATTTACAAGTGTAATATATAGTATTTAAAAGAACAATTACAGAATAACATTCAGTAATACACACATATCTACAGTACCTACACATGCATGTCTATTGACATTATTTCTTTGCTTATAGTATAAGTATACTTAAGGTTCCTAATTGTAATGTTAAATGAAAATGTTAAGTTAAAGCCAATCAACAGTGGAGGAGAGAAAAATAAAAATGGCAGCTAAAATAAACCTGAGGGGCCCAGTGTAATGGACAGTAGTCAAAACTATTGGTTGAGATCTAACTGGCTACCCAGGCAAAGCCCTTTCATAGGAATATAATAAATTGGGCACTACTATTCTCCATTACTTTCGACTTGGATTATTCCCAAAGTTTGATTTTGGTTCTCTCTGGTATCAATTCCAATGTACCATTTGAGGGATCCCCAGATCATAGTGGCAGAGACACTTAGTTTAACTGCAGGAATGCAAGAAAAGAATAGGAACAGGAAAAACTCAGATAATTTTTTGCCCACTATCAAATCTTTTAAGTATGATGCTATCGTTATCTTTGATCATGCCCCTCTGATCATGGAGCTTAAATTACTGAGTCCTACACACTCATCTCATAGCTGGTGTCTTAACACCCTTTCATTAGCTGATGGGAACTGGACAGAATTCATATCCAAGCTGTGACAGATAGGGGGCGCTGTTGTCCCCTTGAACCCTCAAACATCATGTCAGACACCAGATAAAAGTCCAAAATGACTTTATTAATAATAATAAATGTGCACAAAGCACCTCCACCACCACTCTTCTTCCAATAAACAATCAATAATTAATCCACAATAATCCTCCACACCTCCCAGCAGCTCAGTCATCCTTCCTCCCAACTCGGCTCACTGCTGGGATTTCCCAGAGTCCTTTTAAAGTCTTTGACCCAGAAATGCTTCTGATCCCTCCAGTCCATGTGATTCCTAGCACTTCCGGGTCAGATCAAAACTCCTGTTTTCTTCAGCCCGGAAGTATATCATTTCTTCCGTTTCCGTGATTGTGAATTACTTCCAGGCTATATGGAAAGTATAAATCCCTGGGCCTCCCTGCAACGTCCTCCGGTGGCCCCCATGGTATCCAGCAAGGCTGTGACGAAAGACTCCAAGTTCCATGATGCCCTGCGGGAATTCGGGGCCCTTCCAGGTTGCAGGGATGGCTCCATCTGGCGGCTTGGGGGTGTTGGCCGGGATATACGTCCGGCAATCCCTCACAAAGCAAATTGATTACTTTCTTGAGACAAATGCATCCTCGGAGGTCTCGGCAGGTATACTCTGGGAAACTCTGACGGCATTTTTAAGAGGACAGATTATTTTATATTTCAAACTCGAAACAAAGAAGTCATCTGAGTTAATGAGAAAAATTACCAGAATAGATCTAGAATACGCCAAGTCTCCAAATGAAGAACTCTGTAGGAAAAGACAGGTTTTGCAATCACAATTTAACTTCTTGACTACTAATGAAATGGAACAGCTTGTCTTTAAATCGCAGCATCATTATTATGAACATGGGAAAAAGGCCAATAAGATCTTAGCTCAACAAATCCACAAGCAGGAAGTCCAAAATGCAATAACAGCAATTAACAACACAGGCGGCGATAAAATTATTGACCATAAATATATAACTGACACATTTAGAGAGTAATAAACTGTAAGTCCTTATATTCTGCTCAGTTTAAAGAAGATAAGACACAATCTAATGAGTTTCTTGATTCATTAGAGATACTACAACTAAATACTCTTAGTGCTCCGGAACTGGATAAACCTCTGACACTTTTTCAGAATTACTAGATGCTATAAACTCATTTCAAAGTGGGAAAGCAGCCGGCCCTGATGGCTACTCAGTGGAATTTTATAAAAAAAATATTCTTAAATAAGTTAGCTATTCAAATTAAAATTCCAATATTATTAGCAACATTTATAAAAGCTAAAGAAAAAAAAATTTGACCTCAAACTTTTCTCCCAGCATTAATTACCATCTTTCCTAAGAAAAACAAGGACCCATAACAATGTGCATCATACAGACCAATCTCTCGTCTGAATAACAATGTTAAGATACTCTCCACAGTTCTAGCCAGAAGGACTGAGAAAGTGCTTCCTTCTGCATTATCATAAGACCTAACAGGGTTTATTAAAGGCAGACACTAAATTTCTAACCTTCTACATTTGTTTAATGTAATATATTCATCCATTATATCTAACCAAGAGATCCGATTATCTTTAGATGCAGAAAAAGCATTTGACTTGGTTGAATGTGACAAATTTGCACATTGCACAAATTTGGGTTCAGCCCAAACATATGTGCATGGATCAAACTACTTTACTGAATATTAGTCCAGAAGCCTCAGTTCGTATTAACAACATTATTTCAGAAAACTCCAAACTAGTAAGAGGTATTTGACAAGGATGCCCCTTATAACCTTTGCTCTTTGCAATATACTTTCGAAATGCATCAGAGATAAAGGGGATTGTCAGAGAAGGACTTGAACAGAAAATATCACTATATGCAGATGATATGGTACTATATACTGTATATCTGACCCACAAAATACTGTGCCAGCAGTCCTGAAAGCATTAGATAGATAGATACTTTATTAATCCCAAGGGGAAATTCACATAAAGCAGTTATAAAGCAATAAACATTAGCAGATTTTCAAAAGATATCTGAACTTAAAATCAATTTGAATAAAAGTGTGCTTTTTCCAATGGATTCTCTAGCACGCAATATTGGACTGGACACCTTCCCATTTATCTTAGCAGATCAGTTTAAATATCTAGGGGTAAATATTACAAGTAAATATAAAGCCTTTTTTCAACAAAATGTTGCTGTCTGCATGGAAAAAATTAAACAAGACATGACTAGATAGTCTAACTTCACCTTACGTTAGCAGGGAGAATCAACATTATTAAGACGACCATCCTTCCCAAGATGCTATTCCTATTTCAAAACATCCCCATATACATTAACAAATCATTTTTAAGAAATTAGACTCAATCATAACGTCACTTATTTGGAATTTGAAACATCCATGTATCCAAAGGCTGACTCTACAATGACCTAAAGCAGAAGGTGAATGGCACTACCCAACTCTCAGTTTTATTACTGGGCACCAAATACACAAGCTATAAAGACCTGGACATTGACTCAGACTGATGCATATGCACAAGCCTTGTCTGTAATAGAAATAAAATCTTGCAGTACATCTTTATATTCCCTACTCTGTGTCCTAGTTAATACAAACTATCGTCATTACACTAAAAATCCAATTACCCTTCATTCTCTCAGAATATGGAACCAATGTGGGAAGCACTTTAAGACAGAAAAGCTTTATCTGTTGCATCACTACAAACATATTCACTATTCAATGTCTTGAAAATGTCTGGGTTTAAGACACTTAGAGACTTGTACATAGATAATGTCTTTGCATCCTATAACTTCTCATCAACACAATTCCATCACTACTTTCAAGCTAGAATCTTTGCTAAACAGAACCTGCCCAATTTTACTCACCATCCACCTTTTTCTACTCCAGAAGAATAATTGATCAGTCTTGAAGACTCAGATAACATCTCTACAATTTATATAAATATTTTAACGTCTCTTCCTTTCAAAGACCCCAGAATACATTGGGGAAAGGATCTGTCACTTAATATTTCAGAAAAGGAGTGGAAGGAAGCCATGCACAGAATACAGTCAAGCTCCTTATGTGCACAGCATTCAATCATTCAACTTAAAATCTTTTATCGAGTGCATTTATCTCATTTAAAATTGTCCAAAATGTATTTCCAGGGCAAGATTCATCCTGTGAATGTTGCAATCTAGCTCTAGCCTCACTGGCCCAGATGTTCTGGGCATGCACCAAATTAACAACATGTTGGACAAAAATCTTTGCTTGCCTATCAGACAGCCTTGGTGTCACAATCACTCCTGACCCATTAACAGATGTGTTTGGTGTACGCCCAGATGATATATAACCAAAAATGATACATAAAAGTCTCCAAAAAGGCTAGGTTAATATCAGAGGATCTAAAGAGATCTTTTAACATTATCAAACTCAAAGTACACGAGCTAACTTCTAGAATGACAACTTTGGGTACTACAGGAGAAATGAGCAAGGAACAAGCCTTTGCTCTGAAAAAAGACCACAGGTTCCACAGCAGTTGGGTAGATTCAACTGAAGTTAAAGATGGGAGTTACTTGTCCATAGATTCTTACAAGCCTTCAGTTATGTTGATGTGAGCATCATGGCCATTGTAGTGTAATTTTCTGCTTCATATCCTGTGCCCAATGCTGCTGGCAAAGGCTTCATCCTCCTTCAACCCTATAAATGGATTAGGTTATATTGAAAATAAACAAATAATCTAAAATTCACTTGAGCAAAATGTGAGGCCATCTCTAAAAAAAAAAAAATGAAGTTGAATGGGATATGGATCCTGCAACAGGTAAGGCTGTAAAACATTTACGCAAGTACAAAACAGAATGGCTTTAAAAGACAAAATGGAGGGTTTTGGATTGGATGAGGCATAACCCTGGTCGAAATTCTACTGAAGTGCGCATACAAGGAAACCAAAAAAATCACAAAACTGAAGGTGTTTAATGTGTAGGAATATGCAGGTAATGTAAGTGGCTAATGAAAATAAAACCTGACATGAACTTATTATTGCTCAAGTAGGCAACACCATATATTCAAACCAGGAGTGGATGTGCTTTGTAATTGATTGTATCCTTGCAAAATTATAATTTTTAAAGTATATATTAGTGCATTTAAACTTATAGATAATGGTGAAATGTTCATATACACTCAGTACTTGCTTTATTAGGTACATGTATGTAGCACTGAATAAGACTCCCTTTTTACCTCCAGTGCAGTCGGAATTCTTCAAGGAATGGATTCAAAATGGTGCTGAAAGCATTCCGTAGGATTTTGGCCAGTTTTGATTTCACAGCATCCCGCATTTCCTGCAGATCTCTACTGTACATGTAACTTTGAATTTGAAACTCAGATTTGGATCTGTAGACAGCACAGGCAGCTCGAGTAAACTGGAGTCATTGCCTGGGAACAGGTAAACTTTGTTACAGGACACACTATCCTGCCAGATAACTGCATTTGAAAAAGAATGGACTCTGACCATATAGGGAGGCTTATGATCAGCATCAATAATTAGGTACCTTTTGGCATTAGAAATGATACTCAGCTGGTATTAAAAGACCTAATGTGTGCCAAACAACTTTCCCCATGCAATTACACTACAACTACCAGCCTATACTACAGTTACAAGGAAGGATGAATCCATTAAGTTGTGTTGTTTATGCCGGTGGCTGAAATGGAGATCTGTTAGACTGGGTGACATTTTTCAAATCTTAAATCATATAGTTTTAGCGATCTTGGGCCTCATCTTTTATAGAGCATGATCTTCCGCCGATACAGTTCCTGCACATCACCATCTTCATGATCTACACACCACTGTAATGAAGAGCTGTTATCCGAGCAGTGTCCTTCCATTCCCTTCTGACTTCCTTCATTAACAAGTTGTTTTCACCAACAGATCACTGAATGTATTTTGTGTATCACACCACCCACCAGGAGCGCATTTGTTTCTTATGTGCTGGAAACATCTCATCTCATAGTAATCATCAGCCATGGTGAAAGTCAACTTATAGCACATCATACATCTTTTCCATTCCAGCGTTTGATCAAAGAGCAGCTAACCCTGTATTGCTGCATGTTATCTGTGTGCTTGCATTAATGAGCCTATGCTCCTAATAAAGTGACCACTGAGTGTATGTTAAATGATAGAACACAAATCTAATGGTTCGCTTACTTTCTCAGAGCACTTCAAATCATTCTTTTAAATCTAAGTTTAAATCCCACTTCTGCCTCACTGAGCAAGAATAATAAGAATAATGTCAATAAAAGTCACGCTTTAAGGGCATCTTTTTACTCCTTATAAATACAAACTTGATATTAGATGGTTAAAATAATACCCTTGAATTTTTTTGTACCACATTTTATTGGCATATTTCCTGTCAATCTAAACCTACATACAAGTATTCTGTCTGGAATATGTTCTGTGTACCTTTCATTCCTGACAAATTGCAACAGGCACTGTTTAATGAGAAATCTTTAGCATTAAATGTACAAGTGACAGCCAGTCATCACAAACTCTAAAACTGTTGGAACGCCACATTCTCCTGGATCTGTACACTACATAGTACAGCTAATGTTCTGTACCCCCTGCCACTTCAACTGACTTGCGTTTTATTGCATTTAAAGCTCTTATTTGACTATACATAAAATAAAGATTTGTCACACATCATGCATGGCCAGTATGTTGCTTGTGACATCTGCTTCCTTTTCTTTTCTAGTGGATAAGGATTATATGCAGCAGGCCGCTGTCCAGCTGGATTCAGAGACTCACGGTGGAGAAGACGTGGCTATATTCGCTAAAGGCCCAATGGCTCATCTCTTCCATGGTGTCAAGGAACAGAACTACGTTGCTCATGCTATGGCCTATGCTGGCTGCATTAAGCCATACACAGAGTGCCCCCACAGGGATAATTCGGTTGCAATTACTCAAGCTAATACTGGCCTTGTTGCTGTGTTACTCTCCTTGTCCTACCTTGTAGGAAGATGAGCTCGGCCAATGAAGAGGCTGATTGACCCCATTTGGGAGGACCACTGTAACAATCATTCAGCTGCTTATTTGCCTTTCTCAGGACTAATCGTAACAACACTAACATTTATAAGCACTTTGCAAATATGCTGGAACATGGTGCTAAGTTTTGGTATTTAAAAAGTCTACACTGTAGTCTCCTAGCAGTTAGCAGATATTCAAGTTTACAAGCAAAAGGTGTTATTCCAGCCCATCTCATTCCTTTGGTGATTCTAGAAATGTATTATCCCCATAAATAGCCCAAGCTACTTCAATATAAAAGTTGTAAATTGGATCACAATCAGGGAGTGAATTTGCTTTACATTTTCATAACAGCTTCTTAAATTTTCTCATAATGTTTCAGATGAGCTCTGTTTTTATCTCATTTTGTGCAATTATTAAAATAGTCAAATTGCATAATTCGTCAAAGAAATGATTTGTATGGATAAACTTGTGAACTGGACTGACACCCTGCTCCATAGTCACAATGCCTGCTCAGTTTCCAGTCACGATGGTTCTGCCCACGCCTCAGTGGGTATGTTTACATGCACACACAAAAGCAGAATAAGGCGAGTAACTCAGTTAAGGCAGAAACTTCGCTTCTTAAAAACCTCCATTTACATGCACTAGTATGCTTCTGGAGTTCCTTCTTTCCTAAGTGCTCCAACATCATGAAACTGTGCAAAAAAAAGAGTTAAACATCACTATGGCTACAAAACAAGCAAGAAGCCAGTGATCATTTTCTTGTGTTTTACAAATATGTTTAGTCCTTTATGTGTTCTGAAGTCGTCTTTTTACATCCTTGACCTGAGCCACTGATAGTTCACGGTATAAATATTGGCCACTGTATCACCATAAAACACTGTTTCAACATACAGTATCTATAGGAAATAGCTGGATTAAAACTAAGAGGACACTTTATTTATATGTTTCTGTTACCATTTTTCACATTGCACAATCTTTTCTGTTTGGCTCTGTGATTGAGCCTTGCAAAAAACCCGCATACTGGTACGTGTGCTTCTTGCCTTACACCTGGTGCTGCTGTGATAATAATAATAATGCAGGTATTTTTACTTCAATACGATAAGTATTGCATTAAGTTATTCATTACTTTAAAAGGTCATTGGACTACTTTATGCATGCTACTTTTAACATGTTACTCGCAGCAGTGCTCCCGAGATTGTGCTACTAAGCAGACCACTGTACATTCATTGCACCAACAAAAGGGATATCAGCAATATTGAGACAGATTATTTCAACCTGGAGAGAGAATAATGTGGCTGCCAGAGAATCTGCCTAAGGAAATTTATCTTGTGGCTACTTCTTACCTGTGCCTGCTGTAAGTGCGTGCAAAGCAAATCCGTGAACAGAGTGCAACAGACATGTACAGACCAAAAAATTCTTAACTGTAACCCATTTAAGGGTTTACATGGTCAAAAAAACAAAATCTGTGCGTGTTAACCTGGTTTCTCAAAGAAAAATAATCCAGTTTCTCTAACTGGGATAACAGTTTACATGGCATTTTAGAAACCAGACTTCTGTGAATAACAGGGTTATTAAAGCACATGTAAACACACTCGCTGACCCATACGTCATACAAAAGGATACATCTGCAAAAAAAAAATTGGGCAAAGTCTTGCCATGATGCCACTGTTAGACTTGAGCACACCTCACACAACAGCAAGAAAAGCAATCTTGTCCTCCCACACCCCTGTATATGCTGTTGTCACCAATCATATTAGACATTTGTGCATACATAATAAGAAAAGTCATCTAGAGTAACTCCTTTATGCTATAATATTGCGAAGCAGTGCCCCAGATGTCAGAGGAGCAACACGTGTTGAATGGTTAAATAAAAAAAAAAAAAAAAAAAAAAGCATTTTGTTGCTGTATCGACATGCCACTCACCTTTCTACTTTGCCAGGAATTCACATACCTGTATGTTGTTCAAGGTGTACAACTTAGTGTGGTAGATTCCTTGAAATAGTTTCCACATGTTTCATCGGAGGAAAATATTAAAACAAAAATGTGGTTGAGTTATTAACCTCCGGGGCTGCTGTGAGTCATAACCCAGGCTGAACCCTTAAGTTGGGCATGCTGTTCAAATTCCCATAATGGTGGAGTTTGACTGGGTAGCTTTCAGCTGGCAAGGGGCTCTTCCTGTTTCATGTCAAATTCCACCTTAACTGGTCACTGGTGTCAGCTACTTAGAATGCCTGGCAGCACCGCAGCCTTTTTGTCATGACAAAAAAAGGTCTTTTCAAGTTTTTTACTGTGTGGTGTGGGAACCTAAGATGAAACTGTGAATGCTAAAGACGATCAGCTGACACTATGGTGGTTTTATGTCTGTGGATCGTTTTCTTTTTTTTATTGCATCATATATTTGCCGTTCATTGGTGAAAAGGCTGCCTTGCTTGAAGAATCCAGACTGCTGATACATGGATTTATCTTTAAACTAACAAAGGTGTTAAGTTTTACACCTTTAAGTCCTTGTTTTAAAAAAATAGCCTAATCTACTATTACTAAAAGTCTGACTATCAACCCAAACCACAAACTATACTGATATGGGTATTATAGTGGCCTGGGGTGGATGGTGACAAATGAAGCAGTGGACTGGAAAGTGCAACAGTGAAGGAGTTATGGAGTGGAAAAATATATATACTTTTAGAAAATAACACCGAAATTCTACAAAACTGTCAGCAAAGATGAAAACAAAAATGACAGAAAATGCCTTAAGAGCAATACTGAAAAGGCTGAAGGAATGAGGGGTGGCAAATAAAGAACAGAAAGGTGAACGCAGCACTGGACACATTTCAGTGGAGTTCATGACAGGAAGCATTCCCTAGGATAAATGAGAGCTGAACTCCATGTAGGCAGCAGGAGACACTATTTTATTACTTTGGACAAAAGAAACAGGAGAACAACTAATTAAAAAAAAAACAAAATTCCTAAATTTTCATTATCCCCTTCAGACCTGTAGGGGCATCCTTAACAGTTTTTCCCCAGTCCACTTGTGGTCGTCGATTGCTCTAACTATCTCTTCCTCTCATCCAGGAAAACTTTTTCTCTTCTCAAAGGCTGATGTGACTGATATCAGGCATTTTTATCCCTTACAACTCTGGACCACCTATACAACACTTTAAGAGCAGAACTTAATTTAAGGTGGCTAGCTATAAAAGGATAGGATCAATAGGATCCGTGATCACTTGCTCACCTACCAGCAACTGGAACAGTCTGGTTTTACGCCTAAGAAGTCTACCATCGACCGTATCCTGGCACTGAGGGTTCTCATGGAGCATAAACGCCAGTATTGGCAGTTCTTTGCAGCCTTTGTCAATTTTCACAAAGCGTCCGACTCAGTTGATCAAGTTGCCCTGTGGGACATCCTGAGGATTTGTGGGATCCCCTTGAGGTTGCTGGATATCATGGCCGTCCTGTACACTGGTACTGTGAGTGCTGTGCAGAGTGGAGGCAGAACCTCTGTTTTTCCCAGCTGATTCTGGGGTTCGTCAGGGGTGTGTTCTTGCTCCTACTCTGTTCAATGCTTGTATGGACAGGGTGTTGGGCAAGGTCGTGGGGTCCAGCAGCTGTGGGACATCTGTTGGTGAAGAAAGGTTCACGGATTTTGAGTGTCTGGGCTTGTGTGTGTCCTGGATAAAAAACAAGGTCCAGGCCTTTAATGACCTCTTGAGCACAGCCATCAGCAGTGTGTCTGTCTGCGGAGAAAGTGTTGACCTTGTTGAGAGGTTTACTTACCTTGGCAGTGACATTCATGTCTCTGGTGACTCTTCTATGAAGTCAGTAGACGGATTGGGAGAGCATGGGTGGTCATGAAGTCGCTGGAAAGGGGTGTGTGGCACTCCCAATATCTATGCAAAAGGACGAAGGTCCAAGTCTTTAGAGTCCTGGTGCTTCCTGTCTTGCTATATGGTTGCGAGACATGGACGCTATCCAGTGACCTGAGATGAAGACTGGACTCCTTTGGTACTGTGTCTCCCCGGAAAATCCTTGGGTACCATTTGTTTGACTTTGTGTCGAATGGGCAGTTGCTCATGGAGTCCCGAATGAGGCACAATACCTGTATTGTGAGGGAGCGTCAGTTATGGCACTACGGCCATGTGGCGTGTTTCCCCGAGGGTGATCCGGCTCGTAAGATCCTCATTGTTGGGGACCCGAGTGGCTGGACCAGACCAAGGGGTCGCCCACGTGACACCTGGCTGCGGCAGATAGAGGGTTTTTCCGGAGGGTGGGACTGGACTGGGTGTCTGCCTGGGGGGCTGCAAACCGGGATTCCGAGTTATTTCATTGTGTTGTGGGTGCGGCAATGCACTGTACCAGTGCATGCTCCCCAACTTGACTTGACTTGCTAAAAAAGTCACACAAACAGTGAATGTTCTTGACTCAACAGGCAGTAATAATGATAATGACTATGACAGGTATGACAGACATGGGGTTTGTAACCACAAAGTTGTAACTTCTAACCCAACTGCTTTAAAATGAAGTTTCATACGCATGAGAAGCTGTGAAGATCTGTATCCTTTTAGTGTACACTCCTGCCCCCGTAGTGGACCTTGTGTGGAGCACAGTCATGGTTCCCAGGAACACTTAAAATTCTGTTCTTTTATTGGCTAATTATGGAAATGTAGCCCTAACAGTGTAAACACTCAGAGGACTTTGGTCTTCTTAGTTTGCAATGTGAGGGGACTTTGTCAAAGCCACAAGAACTTGCTTCTTGACAAACTGCAGAATGGTTGCTATACTTTGCATTTTCTCACAATGCGGCACATCCTACGAGAGACAAATGAGATAGATAAGGAACTGACATAAAGGCAAATAGAACAAATGGTGATAAGGTTGGTACAATGGCCTGCTTATCTATGGCCCCATTTAATAACTCTGTGCTTGAAACACCGGTTGTGTGATGTGATGCGATGCACTGCTGATCTCTTTGCTCCTGCTTAAAGTCTCTTTTTTCTTCATATGTTTGTGCTTTCTGCATACCTTCTGTACCGCCATGACTTAGACATTTCCGATTTCTATCATGAAGGTTCCTGTTAGTTTGCACAATTCTTGGTACTTGCTTAAATTCCAGGGTTTTTCTAGCTATCTGTTAGCTGATGGTTTCATGATTAATTTCCTTAGTGAGGAGTTCACATTCTCGCTTTTCTTTCCTGTGCCAACATGCTTCAGGGTGTCATGGTTTTAATACATTTCAGTGTGTTCAATTCTGTTGCTTCCTGATTGTCACTTTTCTATAGTTTGTGTAATGAATCCTGCCCCAGCCCTACACCCCATTAACTCTGCACTCTCTCCCATCAGCGTTTCTTTATCAAATTTATTAAAGTAGCAGCTTGTCTGGAATTCACCATATCATACATTCCTCCACTGCTTGTTTTGTGTTTCGTTTTTCAGTCTTCCAAAGGTCATATATGGATCCTTTAAAAAACTAAAATCATTATCTGTTTAATACAATTTTTTTGGAATGAAATGAAAACAATGCTTCCAAAAACAGAGATAAAGTTAAGGTTTTGCAGCAAAATGCAGCCATCCTCATTTATCTGCTTGGAATTCCATAAGCTCACGGTTGTTTCCAGTATTAAATCTGCCTTTGGTCACTGAAATTTATTTCCAACATGTTTTGATTTCTTTATTGTGTATTTTAATCCTAATCTTAGGTCTGTTTTTTCATTTTCCTTTTCCTAGACAAACATTTACCTATGTTCAGCTTTCAACTAGAAATCTCCAAGTGTTATTTTATTTGCATTATCTTTTTTATCAACTGTTTCGCATGTGCTGTTAGAAAAGACTCTGGACCCCTCAACCCTGAATCGGTTTAAGTAGGTTTGAGTATGTTAGGCTATGTTATTGGTGTATTCCTTTTCTTAGTAGAGTCTCTTAACACACCAAACCACAGCACATTTCACTTCAGTACTGCATAAGTAGGACCCTTCTACTCCTGTAGTCAAGTGCTACATGGGGGTAGCTGGAGTTGTGTATACTGGATTTTCATCAGAGTTACTACCTGAATCTTCCTCCTTTATAATTTTGGGTGTAGGGCAGCACATTCTAGTCTAATGTTCTCTTATTTGCATCCTTATGAAACAATCTCAGGAACACTACAAATGAAATTGAATCATACATTTTAAAAGACTGTCTTTGTGAGGCACAGGGTTACATGCCATGTATGGTCCATTGTCTGCTTCAGGGATTTTTAATAGACTTTAACATTTCCATTCCAAACAACTGCACCATTATATGAATCTTGAACTCATAATAAATGAATTCTCCAATAATGCATTCATTTTTAATAGTTTCAACCCCTGCCTCTTGAAAGCTGTGCCACACACAGCACCTGGACCCAGTGCATAAAGAAGGAAAGGCTTTTTATCCAACTGTGTTCACATTTCTGTTCTCAAATGGAATGGGCTAGACAGTAGAACTACAGAAAAGACCAGTCTTGTTGGGGGCTGCCACAACACCTTATCATCGATATCCAATGGTGCAATTGCTCCTCTGATTTTATGATTTATTATCATTGTTGTAAGGCACTCTGTCTCTCATATACTGTATATTGTGGCGGATGGCCGGAGTCCTGCCTGGCCAAGACGCTCTGACCATGGAAAGACTGGGGGAAAGAGTATTTTCAGGACAGTTTCTCCCCAGGGCAGCCCTCTTGGTTTCCAGTGGGGCGTATGGACATTTCCAGGGCCTTATTTGGCCACACTTCTGCCATTGGAAGAAGTTCGTTGGACACCTGGAGTCCTTCCGGGTGCCCTATAAAGGGAGTCAGTCCTCACCATTCAAAGGCCAGAGTCACGAGGAAGAGGATAAAGCCAGAACCAGAGTGGAGGAGGATGGACTGGCAGCAAGGAAGGGACTGTTGTGTCGTATTGTGTCTTGGTGCTGGTGATTTGTGCTTTTTACCCTGTAAATAGATAGATAGATAGATACTTTATTAATCCCAAGGGGAAATTCACATAATTTAAATAAACCGTGTGCTGGGCGTTAAACCTGTGTCCTGCCTGTTTGGCTTTCACAATATATATAGTCTAAAATATTTGACTGTTTTATATATATATATAGGGCGGCACGGTGGCGCAGTGGGTAGCGCTGCTGCCTCGCAGTTGGGACTCCTGGGGACCTGGGTTCGATTCCCGGGTCCTCCCTGCGTGGAGTTTGCATGTTCTCCCCGTGTCTGCGTGGGTTTCCTCCGGGCGCTCCGGTTTCCTCCCACAGTCCAAAGACATGCAGGTTAGGTGGATTGGCGATTCTAAATTGGCCCTAGTGTGTGCTTGGTGTGTTTGTGTGTGTCCTGCGGTGGGTTGGCACCCTGCCCGGGATCGGTTCCCTGCCTTGTGCCCTGTGTTGGCTGGGATTGGCTCCAGCAGACCCCCGTGACCCTGTATTCGGATTCAGCGGGTTGGAAAATGGATGGATATATATATATATATATATATATATATATATATATATATATATATATATATAATATTACGAGCAGTGAAATGTTTCTTCAAATTTAATCAGTTCAAATGCAAAAAATGGTGAAAAGGTAAGCAGGTTTATCTATAACACACACACAGACACACACACACAGACACATATGCCGCACCCACCACACAACGAAACAACTCGGGATCCTGGTTTGCAACCCCCCAGGCAGACAAACGGTCCATTCCCACCCTCCGGAAAAACCCTCTATCTGCCACAGCCAGGTATACAAGCATAAAGGTTTGGGGTTTTTCGCCCCATATACTGCAACAAAATCAGGTCAATCGTTTTCCAAAAAAACTCAAAAGACACAGAAGGATAGGTAGATGGACAGTTTATAGGATCGGATCGGAAATTAAACAGTGGGATCCTGGGTAAAACGTGGTGGTGGATGGGAGGCTGACATCATCAATTGGGGATCAGAGGGAAGAAAGGAACCCGGAAGTGCTGCGGCTCTTTGAGTCATCCGGGCAGTATTATGGTGGCAGTGCCTCGTTCTTTCTGAGGAAATAAAAAGAGAGAAGTTCGCTGCCGTTGTCCCCTGGCATAACTTATCGTGGTGCGAGTCGGGTCCTTAAGCTGCTCCCCATGTGCTTGTTCGTGACAATATATATATATATATATATATATATATATATATATATATATATATATAATACTAGCAAAATACCCGCGCTTCGCAGCGGAGAAGTAGTGTGTTAAAGAGGTTATGAAAAAGAAAAGGAAACATTTTAAAAATAAGGTAACATGATTGTCAATGTAATTGTGTTGTCATTGTTATGAGTATTGCTGTCTTTTTTTTATATATATATATATATATATATAAATATACACACACACACACATAAACATATATATATATACATATATACATATATATACATATCTACATATACACATATCTACATATACATATCCACATATATATACATATATATATACACTTATCAACATATATATATACACATATACATATATACATATACACATACATATATATACACACATACATACATACATACATACACATATATATACACAGAGACACATATATATACATATATATTTACATACCTACATATATACACATATCTACATATATATACACATCTACATATACAATACAATTTATTAAGAAGAAAAGTAAACCTTTTTTAAACGGAGGGAAAATGAATCATTAATTATTTGTTAAGGATCTCTCTGTATACCACATTGTCAGTTCGCCCCTCCGGTTGTAATGACAAAGCTGTGTGCTGACCTTACTCTTGAGCATGCAACGTACAGTTGGCCATGTGAAAAGCAGTCCTGCCTCAAATCAATGCCAACCTTTTGTAGGGTGTGTCCCTGAGACTTATTAATTGTCATTGCGAAGCAGAGCCTTAGTGGAAATTGTAGGCATTTGAATTGAAATGGGAGATCAGAGGGTATAACGGGGATGTGAGGAATAAAAACTCTCTCCCCTGAGCCACCGCCAGTAAAAATAGTTGCCTCAATGAGGTTCTTTTGCAGACACGTGACCTGAAGTCTCGTGCCGTCACAAAGTTTCAGTGGCTGTACGCAAATCCACAATCGGTTTCATATTGTTTTCGTGCCTTATCAATTGTGTAATGTGTTTTTTGAACAGGTTTGATTCATCGAAGTGATCACTCCTGCTGCGTTCAGTCACTTCACGTGAGCCGCTCTCTTGTGTGATGTTGCGATGTCCACGGGTTTATTTAATGTTAGCTAAGACACGGCAGTTAAAAGTTTCTCGCTACAGCAATTTTAACTCTGTTACAAAGTGATCCAAACTGTCGTTTATACCTCGTGTCTTCTCATTAAACTTGTATCTCGCGAATATGGCATTGCAAACGGCAGCGGGTCAGTTCACATGCTTACGTGGGAGGCGTGATGACGCGATATATTTTGATATATATCAAAATACCCACGCTTCGCAGCGGTGAAGTACTGCTTTAAAATTTTTATTAAGAAGAAAAGTAAACCTTTTTAAACTGAGGGAAAATGAATTATTAATTATTTGTTAAGGATCTCTTTGTATACCACGTTGTCAGTTCGCCCCTCCGGTTGTAATATGACCAAGCTGTGTGCTGAGCTTACTCTTGAGCATGAAATCTAATGTGGTTTGTGCCCTTCAGAATGAAAACAGTTTGCATTTACCTTTTTAATAAAAGGCGAGCTTTTAAGCCTGAGAAATCACCCCGTAAATGCACACGTTTAATTGCACATGTGTTAATATGTATGCTTACACAGTATTAAAAGACACTCAACAATTAACATCATTTACCGTCGTTCCCGCGTTTGACTCGTGCTGTAAATCTCTTCCTTGTTTTCAGTTCACGTGATTACGTAGGAGGCGTGATGACGTGATACGTGACTCCGCCTCCTCCTGTAAGGAATGAGCCTGCCAAATTTCAGCCTTCCACCTACACAGGAAGTTGGAGAATTAGTGATGAGTGAGTCAGTCAGTCAGTGAGTGAGTCAGTGAGGGCTTTGCCTTTTATTAGTATAGATATATATATATATATATATATATATATATATATAAACAAGGGATGTTCAAAAAGTTTCTGCACTTTTTTTTAACTCTATTTATAAAGAATCTCAAAAACAAATTACATCACTTTTCTTCATAGTCATCTTCATTTGTGATCCAATTTTCCCAACGTCGTGCCAACTTTTTCATGCCCAATTACTACTCTTCTCAACTTCGCCGTTTCCAACGAAAATATAAAATTGTGGAAACTATTTGAACATCCTTCAAGTATATATGTTTATTTAACACAACTATTATGGAATTTTGCACTGCTATGGTGGTTGAGAACTTTGTTTCAGCCTTTACTTAAAGATTGAAGAATTCTTCTACAGCCCCAATAGTTTTAGCTTTTCTTCAGTTGGACAAATGTAACACAGCAATGCTGGCAAACTCTGAATGGTCAGTTTATTCCGCAGCAAACCCAAGCCACGCCTAGCCCATCTCTTTGCCTTGGGGATCCTCAAGTTCAGACCTATATGCCTGCAGGCATGGGCACAGGCTCAGCCTGTTTCAGCTTTAAACCCACTTCATCCAAAATTATATTTTATGACATTTGCAACTGATTGATTAAACAGCAGAGGGAAATAAAGCATACAGTGGAACCTCGGTTCACGACCATAATTCGTTCCAAAACTCTGGTCGTAACCCGATTTGGTCATGAACCGAAGTAATTTCCCCCATAGGATTGTATTTAAATACAATTAATCTGTTCCAGACCGTACAAACTGTATGTAAATATATATTTTTTTAAGTTTTTCAGCACAAATATAGTTAATTATACCATAGAATGCACAGCGTAATAGTAAACTAAATGTAAAAACATTGAATAACACTGAGAAAACCTTGAACAACAGAGAAAACTAACACTGCAAGAGTTTGCGTTATAGCGCTATGAATCGCTTGCTAAAAACACTTTTTTAACAAGTTTTAAGCACAGGGAAAAAAATGAACATTTGAAAAATCCAGAATTTAATAAACCACCAAGAAAAGTAACATTGCAACAATGCACACTATAAACTGATCGCTGTAAACAGAAGTGAAAACAAAAACAAGCCCCGTGCATTCTTTAACTGCCTTCTCTGCCTTATGCGTCCAGACCCCTCTCTCTCTCGCGTGCCTGTGTTTGTGTTTCTCTCACGCGCCTGTGTGTGTATGTGTCTCTCTCTCTCTGTCTCTCTCTCTGGCTCGCTCTCTCGCTCGCTCACTGCACAGGGAGTGCACAAGGAGAGACTGAAGAAGTGCGGAAGTCATTGGCGCGCACAAACCGAAAGGGAAACTGGCTTGTTCGTATACCGAGTGTGTGTTCGTGAACAGATGCAAAAGTTTGGCGAACTTTTTGGTCATAAACCGATTTGTACGTGTTCCGAGATGTTCGTGAACCGAGGTTTCACTATACATGATTCATGTACTTTCTTTTCACCTTCCCTCAAATTAATTCCTGGCTTCACCTCTGGCTACAGATTTATATTTAAACATAATTTCTTAATTAGAAGCAGATTATTGCTGAAGCAACATTTTTGTGCTTCATTTTCATTAACCCACTTATTAAGATTAAGAAGTGTATAATGTGTGAAGACTGCAGTCCAAATATCAAATAAACACTTTCACAAAAGGTACAAGTATACCAAAACAAGTGTGCTTTTATTCAAGAATATAACCAAAGAAAAAGAAGTTGGCTTAGGGTACAACATTGACATGACTGCTTGGGTTGTGGAACGGTAAGAACTGCTGACTCAAAATCAAGAGGTTGTGGGTTTGATTCCCGGGTGCTCCAATTACCATTTTGAGTAGTGAGCTGCTATTTTTATTGTTATCATATAATAAAAACATACGTTTGATTTGAATCTGTAACAGCCGGTGTAAATTTATGGTGCTTGTAAAAGCATTTTTTTTTTCTTTCAGTTTTATTCTCTCAGTCACGTTCACGGTTCTGATCTCATGCTGTTAGTTTTCAAATAAAGACGTGGGTGAACAAGATGCGACTGAGACTGAGACTGGGAAAACTGTGGATGTGGGTGTGAGTGGTGTATGTGACTGGGAATAACTGTAGATATGAGTGGTGTTTTGAGACAACGGAACTGGAAATTCTCTGATCTGGAGGGATAAAAGCTGACACACAAACGCTGGTGAATCTGCCTTCTTGGTATCTTGTTGTCACTTGAATTTTTTTTTTTTATTCAGTTTAATTGAGTGTTCCTGCTCACGCTGACTTAGTATGCACCTTCTGGACCATGATGTCAAAGCCGCATTGACAAAAAAAGAGAGACATGGGTATATACCCAACCATCCATCCATTTTCCAACCCGCTGAATCCGAACACAGGGTCACGGGGGTCTGCTGGAGCCAATCCCAGCCAACACAGGGCACAAGGCAGGAACCAATCCTGGGCAGGGTGCCAACCCACCGCAGATGGGTATATACATTTGGAATAATTCATTTTATGACCTGTATAGTACATTTCAGAAAACATTGTGGCACTGATGCAACGTTATTCATATTCATTTGCATACCTTCATGCAGTTGTAGTCAGTGACAGCATTTGTTTGTTTTTTTCCTGATCTTGCCCAGTCTCCATGTTTTGGTGCATGGTGGTGTTTCTTTTGTACTCCAGGACATGCAGAGGAAAGAATAGTACAATGAGGACTGTTCCACGCTATATGCAATCATCAAATTCAAATGTTAGCAGTTCTCACACATGTAAGGACCGTCCTTCCTACATTTACGACATGTGTACCGGTTGCAATGTACACACTTCTCTCTGTGCTGTGGTTCCTATTACATTGAAGGGGCACCTGACACTGACTGAGTTTTCTTTCCTAGGGGAAACGGCTGTCTTGGGACAGAAGTTTGTCAATGTTGCATCCTCCTTTTCTTTTTCCATCGCCTTTTCTTGTAAGAAGCGACGACGACGTTCCTCTGCAAGGTGAGCCATGAACACTCTTCTTTTCTCAGTGGACCCCATACATGCCCTGCACAGTACATATACGTTGATCGCCGCCAGGTCAAGCTTGCTGTAGCATAAGCAACCGGCCACCCACGGGCTCCTGCTCGTACTGAATAAGCTCACGCCTTCTGGTGCATGCTGTCAACGCAGCACCTGGAAAAAAAGAAAGAGACAAATATATGGGACATTTTGAAGAAATCATTTTATAACCTGAATAGTAAAACTAACAGCCTTTAGCCATTATTTTCACTGACTTGTTTTTTAAGATTAAGAATCCTGAACTGTTTTTTTTTTTTTTTTTTATTCTGAGCCCTTCACGATCTAAATTTCATAGACCTGATTTGCAGGTTTTAACTTAGGGGTTGGGCTGTCAAGCTGGTAGGCTTGTTATCGGAATGCAAGAATAACATCTTTACACAAAGCAAATGATTGTAGTTTTTCTCTGATTAAATAAGATGTTTAAAACATGAAATTGTTAGCACATACCTTATATGCTTGCATTTTAGCAGGTGAGGTTGAAAGGACATGCTAATGTTATCACAGTCATTTAAAGACTAATAGAGATAATGACTCCAGTCCTAAATACTATGAGAAACATTCAATATTGAATACTGTATGGACTGAGCTGGCATCAGCATCCACCCTGCTAACTCATGTAGAAGCATTTCATCTTGTCCAAAATAAAAGAAGTAAAATGTAAGGGCAATAACTAAGACAATCCGTTTTTGGAGTCAAAATGTAAATTCTTTTCTGGAATTTGCATCTCAGAAAAATAATGCATTAGACACTAGTTGTACAATGACTATCATAAACATCTTGTGTACTTATCTGACTAACTTGTGATGGTGCGGGTCGGCGCCATGCTCCCTGTTGCGTTCAGGAACCTCTTGAACCCAACACTGTTGATAACAAGGGGTAGGTAAAACAGTGCCATAGACCTTTTATTAAAACTAATCAAAACAAAAGTGTTGAAAAAGTGCAGTGCAAAGTTCTTAATACTGTAAATAAATAATCCATAAAAGAAGTGAAAGTGGAGGTTAACATCAGTCAAAGAAATAATCCATTAAAAATGAGGTTAAAACAACGCAGGAGACTCCTTTAAAATTCAGTCCCCAGTACTTCCTTTTAAAAGTCAACACCTCTCTGGCTTATCCTACTTGGACCTTGCAGCACAGAGAGACAACAACCAACAGGTGCAGACACCCTTCACTCCTGGCCCATGTCCCCGCTGCCTGATCCACAAGGAGCCACCGGAGCCTGCTACACTCTGTGCTCATCAATGCCCTTCTAGGCTCCACCTGGCAAAAGCGCACTGCCCTCCCACCGCTACCGATTGCTGGCTCCACCCGGCAACAGGAAACTCCTCAGCATGATAATCATTCCCAAGTCAATCAACAGGAGTGATCCCCAAGCACCCACCTGAGCACTGGCCATGCACTACTCCCTGGGGCTCCATTCCCATTCACTTGCTTCTCTCTCTAACCACCGTCTCTGAAGCTCCTGCCTCTCTTCTTCCTTTCCTTAACCTCCATCCTATGTTCTATCAGGTCCTATAGGCCTCTGTCTGGGCAACTCATAATCGCACACTGTAGGAAGCCAATGAAGCAATTGAGAAAGACCGCACCCTCACATGAAGGTGCATCTCGCCCAAACCTCTCCACCAATTCCCCAAAGCTGCACAAGCACGCACACCCACGAAGAATGAGCCGTCCAATTAATTATTTATTCATTAAAAACAGCCACCTTTTTCTGAGCTGCGGACCCATTATACCACATAACTGCTTTCCAAAGGATGAAGTCTGAGTGTGGTTTTCAACAGCTAAGTTTTGGAGCTAAAGAGGTCAAATGTCAGTTCTTAAAATACTGACACTTCCTTGCTAAAGATTGTTATTGACAATCAGTTTGGCATAAAGTGACATTCTCAAACCTACGTAATCCAATTCAGGGTGACGAGGGAAGGCAGGAAGTAGTCCTGGACAGAATGTTACTCTAATGCAGGAAACACACACATGAAGCCAGCTAACCCAATCAACGGTTACCACTGGCATATATGGAGGAAAACCCATGCAGACATGTAAGGAATGTGCAAACTCCACATGAAGTAATTGATTTGAATTAATTGATTGACATGAATTAATAACATTTGAACCCATAATGCTGGATCTGCAGAGTGGCTGCACTACTTACTAACCATCTCATCAAACCTGAATCAGTTTAAATTTGCAGTTGCTAAAACAATTAATAATAAAATGAATAATTTACAGATATAGTGGCATTTTCTTATCCAAATGATCAGTTCATTGATCCAGTGCAGAGTTTGAAAAATGTTAAAAGAAAGAAAACCAAAAAAAGCTACCAGATTGAAGGTGGAGAGGGTACACTAGACAGAGTTTATAGAAAATGGAAGCTGCTGAATATCACAGAGAAAAATTCAAAGTTTAGCAGAACTTCAGGATTGTTGAGATGAGTATTTATGACATTGCATAGCTGAATTCAAATCTATGGCTTTTCTTTCTGTTTTAGTTGCTTATGCCTGAATTGCAGCCATATACAATGACAAAATTTCATAATTTCAATTTAGGAAGTTTTCTTGTAGAAACAGGATGAAAGAACTATTAAAATTTAATTTACTCATGTATAACAAAATAAGGAATATTTGTAATGTAATTTTTTATTTTATAATTTTACGTATACGTGTGTTGAGGGGGACAATTTTTGAGTGGTTTTATTACAAATAGTAAAAAAGACAAATTCAGGGCCTAAATCTTGAATTTTTGTTTGACTGTATAGGACAAAGCTTTCAAAAATTCCTACTTTTTGCAAGCAAAAAATCAAGAAATCCAGAAAAATGAAAAATACTAACATAGCAGTGGGTAGCACTACTGCCTTGCAGTTGGGAGACCTGGGGACCTGGGTTCGCTTCTTGGGTCCTCCCTGCGGGGAGTTTGCATGTTCTCCCCGTATCTGCGTGGGTTTCCTCCGGGCGCTCCGGTTTCCTCCCACAGTCCAAAGACATGCAGGTTAGGTGGATTGGCGATTCTAAATTGGCCCTAGTGTGTGCTTGGTGTGTGGGTGTGTTTGTGTGTGTCCTGCAGTGGGTTGGCATCCTGCCTGGGATTGGTTCCTGCCTTGTGCCCTGAGTTGGCTGGGATTGGCTCCAGCAGACCCCCGTGACCCTGTGTTCGGATTCAGCGGATTGGAAAATGCATAAATTACACATAATAAAACATACCACCTATCTGATGTTACATTTACAGTATAATGAGACATCAACTGCATGGATGACTGAGACATATTTTGTGCGCTCCTTAAAAGAATACTCCACCCAAAAGTAATTTTGTTTCTACGGTATATGTTACTTATCCCATGTTGTTTGTAGTGATGGGCAAGTAAAAGTTTTTACGCCATGTTTTCATGGAGAATGGAAATCACAAAATTCAGATATGATGTGCTTAAATGAGGATCAACACTGAACAACAGCAAACTAAATTAAAACATCCATGACAAAAATTCAAGTTACTTCAAATTTAAATATTCAAATTTAAACCACATAATCCACATATCAGACATCACAATATCCCAGACACATGTTATTGTTTTATTAAATAAATCACTTCTAGTGAATGGCTAGGAATCTTGCTCACACAAGAATTGCCGTATCTTTTGAGCTGATGCCCTACTTCTCCCCTCAGTTATTGGTGGTTAAGCCACGGTCCTGGAGTTGCAGGTTTTTCAGCAGCAGTTTGTGAACTGACATTCAGTTTGCTTAAGCAGCTCAGAAATGCACAAATATGAGGCACACTTTCTTCCTCATAATGTTTTCACTTGCTTTTCTTTTCTAATTGTTCAGCTCTTTCAGGCAGTGTTCTGTAATGCTGATATATCCTGTCAAGTGACATGGTAGTCAGTTAATGAGATGTTACTGGGCAGGACTTCTGACAAATCAACAAAGAGGAGGAGAGTCTTCATTTAAAAGCTCATTCTCATTACAAAATGAACCCCACTTTCTTTTATGACATGATTTTCCAAAAGCGGCTTAACGATATTTTAGCAAAAACCACACCTGCTTAGGACATTGTTAGCATGCGACTGGATGCCTGACAAGCAGACTATATGAAAAAGTTTTTTCATGGATGTTTTGATGCTATTTTCTGTTGTTCAGTATTGGCCTCCACTGATGGCTGTTGTATCTGTTTTGTAATTTCTGTTCTTCATGGAAACTGAACTTGGCCATCACAATAAAAAATATGAGGTAAGTAACAGATAATAATATTATCATTTTTGTGTAGAGAACTCTAAATCTAAATCAGCACAGGCATTATACATTTTGTAACAGTTTACATTTTTTGCCATAACCCACTACTAAACCTGTTAGTATGCAAATGTAGTTCCTTCTTGAGTTTGCCTGCCAGGTCTTGGATCACAGTTTATTTACCTTTAATATGCAGCCAGTTGTGATCAACTCCTAAAGTGCACCATGCAATGGGAAAAATTGTAAAAGATGGATTGCTTTCCGTAAACGTGCATGAGATGACCCTATGTCAACTGATCTGTGTCTCGTCTCAGCGTGGTGACTACAGTACTACCTTATACCAAAAAGCTTTAGGCTCCTTGTTCACCAGCTTACTCTGTGACCTTTTGCAAATCATTTAATTTGCTTCTGTTCCAAATGTAGGAATATGGAAACAACTGTGCTATCAATTTTCAAGTTACTTTGTATCCTCATTAAAAAATTCAAAATGAAGTTATACTACAGGACAACAATAACCGCTCAGTTATAAGTGCAGCTTAATGTCTACAGTCCTGATGGCACATGTATTTCTTACCAGTATTCAGATAATTAATAATATTTTATTACCTGGGATTGTGTTGGGTCCTATTTATGATTGATTACCCAAAGATGTTCTAATAATTTCATGTTCCCACAATTGTAACATGGTAAAGGCAGCTTAGTACATGACTGGATGGATCACTGATACAGTATATCTAAATACTGTACTCTCATATACTATTTCAAAATTCCAAGATCTCCAGATTGCACAATGCTGGTGCTGAAGGATGAAATCAGACGTCTAGAGCAACATCTAGCCTTCTCCTCCTCTGCTAAGCTCTGGTTAAACAAACACCACCATGACATTATTACACCAACACAAAATCTAGGGCACTGTCTAACTTTTTCTTCCATCCTAACTTAAGTTAAACATATTAGTGACAGCTCAACAGGTGAGGTCATCGGTTTGCTTAATAACCAGCTATTTGTTAAATTTACTGCCTTAGCTTTCTACCTCTGGGCTACATGAGTTAACCCTTTGGGGGAGACTAGCTTGACCTCAGGTTAATAACAACTCCAAAGACACAGCATCGGCTTAACCCACTATTGGCCTGCCATCAGCTGCACAGCATGACCACTACATGTTTACTTTTCAATGGATGACCTAACATTTTTCTGGTTAAAGCTCATCAACCACAATGCCATGTGACCATGCCAATGACAAACTAACCCTGGGTCCTGCTAGGACCATCAGCTGACCACTGTAAAACAACAGTGACTGCCTACCAGCAGGGTGCTTTCTTGATCATTAGGAATGTATTATAAATAAAAGAGGTTTCCTCATCTTCTCCAGGGTCCCTAACATTTGAACAATGGGTGAGAAAATGGATTTGGTAAATTAGCCTGGACTACAGAGAGGGTTAAAAACAAAGAGTGAAGTGCTACAGAAATGCAGAATAGCTAAGTGAGGAGATGAGGTGGAGATGATAATCTAAATACAAGGCTTAAAGGTGACTAATGACAGTCGTCTGGCACTCATTTATAAATAACAAAAAAAAAGTCCATTCCAGTTTATTGTTTATTTTGCCTTTACTGGTTTATTTACCATGTGTATTACCTAGGACTGTAATGAGATCTGATGGCATATCACTCACTTAATGGTCTAGCCACACTGAAAGAAATATTACATCAAGCCATTTTTACACGACTGTCCTGTCTGAGTTTAGGGAACCAGAGATGAAGTGGTCATAGATTATTTTATATATCACTGAGAAGTTTAAAATAAATAAATACAATGAAATGGTAATCACAGTAGTAGTAGTTGTATGGTCATGCATAACGATTACAGTAAAATTATCACATGCATGTCTGCACAACACATGTCACCACTCTATAGAAATTCTTAGACGCCTTACTGATGAATGGATGCTTCAGTATTGTAGATTTTGCTGTTCCATCAAAGCTTCACAGACCCTGACTAAGTTCTTGGTCTGCTTACTGCTGAAGCAGAATTTGCATGTTCTCCCTGTGGTTTGGTGGGTTTTCTCCAGACACTCATTGCATATTCCAAAGAGGTGCATATAAGACAAACTGGCCATTTTAAGTTGTTCTGATTTTGATTTTAATTTAATCTACTTTGTTAATCTCTGAGGGGAAATAGCCATTGTGCAGCACCCCTAGAGCAACTTTCAGGTCAAGGGTTTTGCTCAAGGGCCCAATAGAGTAGAGTCCCTCCTGATGTGAGTGATTATGGGGGTGTGCAGGGTTGTGCTCTCAAACGACTGGCAGACTGTCAAAGTTCATTTCCTGCCAAGTGCCCAAAGCTGCCAGCGACATTTTACTAGGCTAAGTGGAAAGGGATAATTGGAAGGACGCATTACTTTTAAAATACACATCCGTGGGAAAAAAGGGATGGTGTTAGGAAAACTGACACAAAGCTGACAAGTCAAGCACATTCAATGCTCATGTATTTGATTCATAAACAGTGAACTAACAGAAATAAATACAGAAAACCACTACAAAGTAAGGAATACCCTGTAATTATGTGTTGGACTAAGTAGATGCATAAAATGGATGGATAGATGAACAGAAGGAAAAAAAGGAAGGAATTCCAGTTTCAGGCAGTTCAACTGGCTTATTGATTATTATGCATTGGGGGTGGTGACTGTGAAGGAGGAGTCAGATAAAGGTGGCTGTGGTCAGACGGAGTCGTTGGCCAAAGGTATAACTCCACTTTCAAACAACTGACTGCACACCCTACAGGGTGAAGGAAAAAAAAAAACAAAAGAAATCGCAAAGCCTGTCCTTTGCTCTCATTGGCACCAGGATATAAATGAAAGTTTAGACAAACAGAACAAGTTCAGACGCACAGACCATGGATCACAGCAAGACCTGGTTAGCTCTGGGACTCCTGCTTTGCTGTTATATGAAACTCTCCTATGGGATTATTCCAGGTAAGTGAATTTTACTACTTCTATTTTTATTGGATCTTTTTGCACAGAATTATTTTTTGAATACTGCTTATTTCATCATGCATGCAAGCTTCAAAGAATGCTTTGTTTTTAACTAGTTAAAACGAGCGGATGACTGTAAGGAAGCTCCTGTACTGCAGACATAATGATCTTACATAAAGAAAGGTTAGAAGGCAACTTTCATATTGAAAGTTACCTTTCATCTCTTTACAGTTTCTTTCTTTCTGTAGATGC
Source organism: Erpetoichthys calabaricus (assembly GCF_900747795.2). Classification (NCBI taxonomy): domain Eukaryota; kingdom Metazoa; phylum Chordata; class Cladistia; order Polypteriformes; family Polypteridae; genus Erpetoichthys; species Erpetoichthys calabaricus. Next base: position 206,064,969 of record NC_041395.2, read on the forward strand.
ACTTCTCTGCTATTGTCCAAAAAAGAGAGCATACACAAAGTCATAGAGTCTTGAGCGTAGCTAGCACAGGACACCAAACATAAAAACCCTGAAAGTGTAAAAGAAAATGATATGTGAAGTATAAAGCTATAAAGCCCCTGGAGAAATGTATACAATGACTAAGTATATTCTTAATTTCATTGCTACACCCACTGTGAATTCACACTAACCCACCCTGCCCTTGTGGCACTTACTTACTCAGCAAACTCATTTATTTAAAGTTTTTTAATTCAAGATGTTCATTTAGCAAATTAGCTTTTTTATGAAGAAGGTCACATAAGGCAATTCCACCAAGTTAGCACAGTTCTGAGCTTTTACATCGTCCTTGCATCCATAGCCAGCATCTGCATAGTCAGTAGACCTTGTCCAATTTGCGTACACATTTCTCAGATAATGGACAAATAAAAAGTATCCATGGACTCACTCCCTTCCTCTCATTGATGGGTGAGAGGTCAAACTCCATTAAAGGAATACAATGTAAAAAATATACATGGTTCAAAAAATATGAATCTCTTTGAGAGCTTCCACTGGATGAAATATAATACTGAAAATAAGTGTTACTAGCTCTTCTTTGCTAGACGCCACACAACAAATGTGTGTGGCATCCTACTGGTGCTGCCAGAGCTTTAGTATTTGTCCTCCACATGTTCAGTTGAACTCCTGTACTTCCTTCTTTCTAGCACTCCCGTTTTTTTTTAATTTTATTGATTTTATTGTTATCATTCTTTACAAATAGATAAATTTTTACAAAAAATAGGAATTGAAAACAAATCAACCCCCACCCCTGAGAAAGAGAGCATGGCCAACAGAATAAAACTTAACGCTAGTAAAAATAAATAGATTGATGAGTTTAAAAGGCAGATAAAGATAAATGGAGAAGAAAAAGAAATGGGAAGAGAATCTGCTTCCTCAGTGCTTTAAGAGCTTATTCTAAAATATTATTGATTAGATCCTGCCAGGTTTTGAAAAAGTTCTGCACAGATCCTCTAAGTGAGAATTAGATTTTTTCCAGTTTCAAATAATATAAAACATCAGTTACCCACTGACTTAAAAGAGGAAAGAGTTAGGATTCTTCCAGTTTAGTAAAATATGTGCACATGCCAGTAGTGTAGTTAAGGCAATCACAGTTTGTTTGTCCTTCTCCACTTTAAGCCCATCTGGAAGAACACCAAACACACCTGTTAATGGGTTAGGAGGGATTGGGACACCAAGGCTGTCTGAAAGGCACTTAAAAATTTTTGTCCAGAATGATGTTAATTTGGTGCAGGCCCAATCTAGCACTCTAGTTAATCTGTGATCCGTGCACTGTGCTACATTTATGAAATGAAAGGCGAAGGTTCAGCCTGCTGTCCATGTGACACACACCTTTTCATCTTCTAACAGTGAATGCTGTCTAAACATGTGCCTTTGAAATGTTTAATAGTTGCAGTGCTGTTTGCATTTTAGTGGGTGAAATGTATGCAAGGAAGCAGAGGAGTGGATTCCCAGTTCATGTTGTCAGCACTGGCCTTTGGAATGGCTTGTATGGTTGATATGCCAAGTAGCAGTTTGCTATGCTACTTGCATAAATTGACCACATGCATGTGAGGGGGAGCTGTTTACTGCTTTGCTCCCAGTCCAGCCAGGATAGACTCCAGTCGCACAGAGCCTTGAATTGGAGTAGAGGAATTTTGAAAGTTGTTATGGAGCTTTATCCTTTTGAGTTGTTTGTTTCTGTGACAATATGTTAATATTTATAACTCTTTATAGTGTATTATTTTGGCCATATTGTCATGCTCTTTAGCTCTCACACAGAATTTTAAAGGTGAATGAATTAATCAGCTATAATAAAAGCTTTTTCTTGTTACTGTTACTTTTGTAGAACTGGCCATGTAGCCATGATATTGGCGAGACAACATAAAAATTTGAAAATATTTACTTTGGTAAACAAGATTTCCTACATGGACAGCTGCCTATGTTAATGTTTTCCTGCATTCCCCCTAGTTATGACATTATTCATATTGTAGCACTGGGGGAGGTAGACCTCCTATTATGCCCCAAAACACTGCGGACCTTCAGCTGGGCATTTCACATCATCCCTCCCCTGAATGCAAGCTCTAATTCTATATTAACTGTATTTGTCTTCTCTCATGATATTTAAGTAAAGGTTGAGTTTTCCACTGTCAGTTAGAGGTGCTGTGTTACACATGCTGCCTATGAAAAATGGCACTGTGAGCTCTACCTAGGGTAGCAGTCAGTGTGAGTGTCCATACAAACCCTCATAAGAGAGACATTTGTTTGAAACAAGTGTATCTAACCCCACAATACAAATTTAAGGTACATTTTAAGACACTTAAGAAATTAAAACATGTTTATATTTGGGAATTCTTGTTATCTGAATTTTTGACTATTTGATGTATCTTAAAAATACCCATAAAATTATAGAGGATTAATTGTGAATATTTTAAATGTCTTTCAAAATATGTTTGTCATCTTAAAGGTTCTGATTTGTTGTACATGCAGAATAACAACTTGTTTAATTCTTGTGGTGGTGCAAACAACAACTTTGGAAATGTGAATAAAACTACCATCCATTTTCTGAACCTATTTAGCCCTCTTCAGATTCACAGCGAGCTGAGACAAAGCCTATCCTGGTAGCACTGGGCATACAGTAAGAACAAACCCTAGGCTAGATAACAAGTCCATCTCAGTCCACAAAGGCACAATAAAAATAATAATAATAGGATTTTTATTCTATATATTCTTATCCTTTCCTAATGTAATGATAATAAATTCTGTGTATGTTGTGCTATGTGACCTTAATTCAAAGTGACTAGAAACTTTCTAGTTCTTTCAAAAAAACAACCAGCCAAACTTTGTATACACATCCATGAGAGAACAGAAATGTAATGCATTAACACCAGCTTTAATAAATAGCCACTGTGGCCTACATAGGCTTATAACTTTATGCAGTCCAATAACATAAACAACGAGGCAAGTGATGATTCATGGAGCACTCTGTCTTTACAAAAGCAGTTGCCAGAGGAGATTCATTAAACATGCAAGCAAGTTTGACCAGGGGCCTCACAGTTGAATGAGCAATAGTACAGGCAACAAGAATGAAAGAAGCACGAGTACAGAAAAATCTGTGTGTGTAATGTGTGAGTATTCAGTTGAACTTTGCCGCAGCACTCTCTCCGAGATCTTTTCTCACACACTGTATATTATCAAGCATTTTGAATTTGTTTTGAAAAAAACTAATCATGGTAATGAGATTTAAAAAAGGATCCAAAAATCTATGTACTGTACTCTGAAATTAATTACTTCCATTTTGAAAGTGCTGAATTCTTTGCAGAAAATAAAAAATAAAACTGCAGTATAGCAATAAAAAAATCAATGTTAATTTCACTTCCCATACAAAAGACATTTTGTCTTCACTTAAGATACCAGCTATATTGGTAACATTCAAGGTTTGTTAAAAATGCCCATTTATAAAGGTTATCTATCATAAAAGCTGTCAGGAGCGCAAACTGTCTATTTTAGAATGAAGATATGGTGACAATGTATGTATCATGCGTTCTGCACTCTAACTACTTTGTAATTTCACATTATGGTTTAAAATGAAATCAAGCAAATGTTATTATTTTGGTAGTACATTATTTTGAAAACACATTTGAACTAGTGTGTAAAATACCCTTTGGTAATCAAAGAGTACTATTAGCTGGCTGAACACTGAAATCTTATTCTGGCACCGTGAAATATACAAGAAATTATCTGTGGAGAAAGCCATGAATTAGGATTCAAATATCTTAAATAGACAAACTGCATCATAAATTAATACACAATCTGCAAAGAAAAGCCAGAGCTTTGCCTAACTTCAAACCAGTCTTTTGATGAAACATGTAGACATTGAGCAATGCTAAAATGGATACTTCACCATGAAGACTGAGGTATTATGCATGATGAAGCAATTTACCACTCTGGCACTGGCAGCAATGCATTTCTATTTAGTTAAAAGCATGGAAAGAAGAAGGAATTAGTGTTTCCCTCAATGTGAATACTGTCAGTATCAGAGGATCAGAAATCTCTTGTCACTTTCTGCTACCCAGTGCCACACTCCTCAGCATCGCTGTTGAGATCAACACAAGCAATTAGGCCTCCATGGAGTTCCTATTTATCCTTTTTCACTGAAGGTCTATGTTGTTTCTCTCAAATCACCCTGAAACTAAGCAAAAGATTAATTAGGAAGTGGCCACATTTTGTACCTTGATTTGAACCCTGTCTGGCATGATGCAGATGTCTTTACCTTTTTAAAATGGACCAAAGGTTTTAGGATACAAGGAGGAACAATCAGATACTTTACTCAAAATCTCATATTAGTCTGTTTGTTCTGTGCAGCCATTTTGGTAGTGATGCGTCTCTGTTTTATTCCCAGTCCCGTGTAGTCCCCATAATGTTTATTGTTATGCAATTGATGTTTGACAGAATCCAGTCTACTCTACATGGCATGTCCATTAATAACGAAAAAGATCAACTCCACCACCACCTATCAAAGATGTGAGTAGAACAGCACAGAGTTTGGTAAAAGAACACCATGCCATCAACCTGTGCGTCATCCTATAATTTGAGTGAACATGTTGTGTCATTACAATGATATCTGTCATGATATGGTTACGTGTTCAATTTTTCAATTTTAATTTTTCTTTTTTCTGTTTAAGGCTTTGTTATCCATATCCACCTGTTCATTTCTGCTATTAATTTTTTAAGATTCTTTTAAGGGTCCCAAAAATATTTTGTGTTGACCCACATCATCATTTTGTTTCTCATTGATGCCGCCGTTTTGTGCAGTATTTTTGTAGCAGTTACTACAGGTGACATTCAGTGTTGTGTGTGTATCTGGGGGCCCAAGGACATAAAGGTTTGTTCCACACACTGCCTGACACTCAAGAATATAACAAACTTGTCCTTGTTCGAGTTGCCTTTCTTGTTGAACTTTCTGGCTTATAGAATTCTTATTTTGTTCTCAGATTTTGATTATTATTTACAACCCTCACTTTAGGCAAAGGACTGAACAGACCTTTGGTTAAAGATTCTAGCCTTGGTTCTCAATAAATGTTTCATTTTCTGATTGCACAATCTTTTATTGTTCCTGCATAAGCAGTAATAATATTCAAATTGAGAAAAAATAAAACTTCTGAATAACATTTACATTAAAATAATTCAATTTACGCATGGGAACACATTCCAGGCTAATTAAAAAAAAAGAATTTTCTAGTTAACATCTGCTCACTATTTAGATAAATGAAGCATAAATTTACAGATGACAATAAAAGTAGTGCAATTCAGCCACGTGCTTATAATACTTGTAATGTAAACACATTATTCCAAAAACATTTTGCACTTTTACATGGAAAATAAAAATGAAATAGGTTGCAAATAATACAGTCGATAAACAGAAGCCTGCAAAGCCTAATTCCATTTAACAGGCTGACTGGCATGGAGACTCTCGTCCCATCCTTTTTAGGTCTCAGCAAATTTAGTCATCTTTAGGTGTTTAACCGGGTGCTCACATGGACAGAACACCAAATTTACCTTGCAAAACTCAATCAACAGTGGCTAATGAAGCCAAGGGATGCATTCAATTCACACATCTCAGCCTCTTAAGTTGGATTATTAACAATCATTGGTGTTAGGATGCTAAAGTTTCACTCACAACTTGCTCAAAAAGCACTTAGTATTTGATGCTGTGTCACCAATTTCTACAGGAATATAACTAATTTCACAAAATATATTACCTGTGTATGTGGGAATGTGTCCTTATCTGGTATATAAATGTGTGCAAAAAAAGCAAAAGTATGAAACACATCGCTAGTAAGATCGAAGTAAACAGGTTCTTATTACCTTAGTTTTGATGATGATGATCTATCAGAATTTTACTTTAGTTATGAAGTTGTCACTCAGTCCCAACTGACTGGAAAACGGGATTTGTCGCCCCTATCTGGAAAGGGAAAGGTGATCGCCTGGATTGCAGCAACTACAGGGGGCTAACACTGCTCTCGGTGCTGGGTAAGGTCCTTGCTAGGGTCGTCCTCAATAGGATCTATGATCACTTGCTCACCTACTAGCAACCGGAACAGTCTGGTTTTAAGCCTAAGATGTCTACCATCAACTGCATCCTGGCACTGAGGGTTCTCATGGAGCACAAATGTGAATATCGGCAGAGTTTTTTTTGCAGCCTTTGTCGATTTTCGTAAAGCGTCCGACTCAGTTGATCGAGCTGCCCTGTGGGACATCCTGAGGGTTCACGGGATCCCCTCGAGGTTGCTGGATATCACGGCCGGCCTATACACTGGTACTGTGAGTGCTATGCAGAGTGGAGGCAGAACCTCTGTGTTTTTCCCAGTTGATTCTGGAGTTCTTCAGGGGTGTGTTCTTGCTCCTATTTTGTTCAATGCTTGTATGGACTGGGTGTTGGGCAAGGTCGTGAGGTCCAGCGGCTGTGGGATATCTGTTGGTGAAGAAATATTCACGAATCTCGACTTTGCTGACGATGCTGTGATCTTCGCAGAGTCAATGGAGGCTCTGATCGGGTCGCTCGAGAGACTGAGTGACGAGTTCGAGTGTCTGGGCTTGTGAGTGTCCTGGATAAAAACCAAGATCCAGGCCTTTAATGACCTCTTGAGCACAGCCATCAGCAGTGTGTCTGTTTGCAGAGGGACGGAGGGAGGTTTACTTATCTGGGCAGTGACATTCATGTCTCTGGTAACTCTTCCTATGAAGTCAGTAGACAGATTGGAAGAGCATGGGGGGTCATGAGGTTGCTGGAAAGGGGTGTGTGGCGCTCCCGATATCTCTGCAAAAGGACAAAGCTCCAAGTCTTTAGAGTCCTGGTGCTTCCTGTCTTGCTAGATGGTTGCGAGACATGGACGCTATCCAGTGACCTGAGACGAAGATTGGACTCCTTTGGTACTGTGTCTCTCTGGAAAATCCTTGGGTACCGTTGGTTTCACATTGTGTCGAATGAGTGGTTGCTCATGGAGTCCCGAATGAGGCACATTACCTGCATTGTGAGAGAGCGTCAGTTATGGCACTACGGCCATGTGGCGTGTCTCCCCAAGGGTGATCCAGCTTTTAAGATCCTCATTGTTGGGGACCCGAGTGGCTGAACCAGACCAAGGGGCTGCCCACGTAACACCTGGCTGCGGCAGATAGAGGGTCATTTCCGGAGGGTGGGACTGGACTGTGTGTCTGCCTTGGGGGGGGTTGCCAACCGGGATCCCGAGTTGTTTCGCCATGTAGTGGGTGTGGCAACGCACTGTACCAGTGCATGCTCCCCAACTTGACTTGACTATAAAGTTGACTTTTGCAGTGAAATAAAACAACAAATCTGCTATTATATGACTCAAATTGTACAAAGTACCTTGATGACCTTGCTGGTTTAAAAAAAATCAATTTTAAAGTGATTATATCCACTACCTTTACGAGGCAAGGGTTAAACTACATTTCAAGCCTGTACTCTTTCACATCAATGAAACGGAAATGTTCTTGTAAATTTGTCCGGGGTTATTCACTCTCTGGATATAAGCTAGTGTAATTTCTACCACACTTGCAACATCATATTAGGTGTTGTCTTCTTTATTACAGAGGGATATTTATTTTTATTAAATTTTATGTCAAAGAAAGGCAACAGAGTGACACAGTAGTTAGTGCAACTGTCTCAGAGCAAAACAAATGCGGGTTTGAAGTTTGTCTCAGACACTGCTTCTATGGAGTCTGCACATTCTTTTCTGGTCACCCTGGATGTCTCTCCAGGTAAAGATTACAGTAGATGTGCCTAATAGTGTAAAATGGACAAATAATAATGCATCACTGTACTTATCAGGAACTTTTAAGCCCAATTGTCTTCTTAATTTGCAGTCTATGAACATCCCTACATTTTTTTAGCATACTCAATTTTTATTGAATATTGACTGGCCATTTATTAACTTCATATTCAATAAATGTAATCTTAAGGTATTTACAAATAAAATACTTTTAAAAAGTACAAATGTACAATTTACTTTCACTTGGTTAGTAAGTTATCCATTAATTGCACACATCTTTACATTTGTTTGAACTCAGATGTGTAGAGATTTAAATTGCAACATCTGCTAGCATACAGTGGAATTGCATCTTGTCAGATAGCATGGAGGACACAAATGCACAAGCTACAAGGACATTTTTGTCACATTTTCCGATATCTGAACTTATTTTGACAGAAGGTTTTCCAAGGATGCTTTTAGATGGACAACTCAGCATATGCAAAAAGGTATCTGACCATGATGTGGGGTTTAGAGTGAAGTAGTTATAATACGAGGGGGTACCCAAAAATAACTGGAATCTGTACCTGGCACGCAATCTAAACTTAATTGTGAATTTTGCTGCTAGATGTAGCACACTTACACTTCTGTGGCAGTCTGCCACAGACTGTTCTGTATTATTTGTATGGCATTCTGTGTCGGTTTTCTTGGAGCTTATTAAATATTTTCTGCAATTTTTGTGATGGGTGATCATAAAGAACAACAAGTCTGCATTAGGTTTTGTTTTCTGTTAGGGAAAACAGCTGCTGAAACAGTAGTGATGCTTGAAACTGCTTTGAAAGAGGAAGCTTTAAGTAAAACACAGGACTACAAGTGATTTTCATGTTTCAAATGAAGGGAAATGTCACTTGAAGACCAATCAAGATGTGGCCGACCTTCCACGATTAGGAATGGCAAAAATCTTGAAAAAGTTCGCAATGCAATTTATGAAGATTGTCGTTGGACTACAGAAGAGATTTTTTAATTAACTTGCGTGTCTTGGAGCTCTTGCCACCTCCCTACTCGCCTGATCTTGCTCTGTGCGACTTTTTCTTGTTCCCACATAAGACAAAAGAACGTTTTATACCGTGGAGGAAGTCCAAAAAAAATTGCTACAGGCATTGGACAATGTTCCTCTTCAGCAATTCCAAAAATGTTTCCGCCAGTGGGAAAACTGTTGGGACACGTGCATTCATTCACTTGGAGAGTACTTTGAAGGAGACTAAAGTTTCAGTAAGTAAAAATTAAAACATTTTTTTTTTTCAATTCCAGTTATTTTTGGGTATCCCCTCGTATATGGTTTCTAGGCTGACCCTTACCCTGGAAATGATTCTAGGAATTAACCAAGAAATGACCAAAGGTTTGAACCTGCCTGAATCCAGTGTGTCTGTTACTCTATTTTACAAACAAATGCAAGACAGGCAGAAACAGACCAAGCCTTATTTCTAATTTGTTTTTTGAAGAAGGTCTCAAGATCCAGCTTTGTAATTTCTCAGCACTAATGGACCCTGCTGATTACCGGACATATGGACCCATATCAGACTGGAAACCACCTCAAGAAGGCAATTATGATATGTAAACACTAATTTATTACTGGTCAAGTGGTCATGAAGCTGATAGTCCTGTACTCAAAGCGTTATGGCTTTTTTGCCATTTTTAAACACTCTATAATCATACAACACAAGAAAGAGAGGAAAACAGACAACCTGCAGCTGTACAGAAAAGGTCAGGAGGACTGAGAATTGGTGGCACGTGTGCAGAAAATGTAAGATAATGCCACTAAAGATGTTGTATTTTTTGTCTTATTGTTGCTTCTTCTGGATAATGTACACATTTCCAATTATGGGTCTTTTTTATGTGAGGCAGACATCTGTGTTACAGAAAGGGTGGATTTCCTGGCTTTCATCATTATTCATATTCTGGAGACATTTTGCCATATTCCATAATTAAACTAAAATAACTGATGAAGCTGCAAAGATCAAACGGGCAACTTTCATTAGAGTAAGCATGTTCTTTGATCTTGTTAGTGGAAGCAGCACATTGTTTAGCACTGTTCCCTTACAGCTCACATCTAAGCACTGCAAGCCATAACTTCAAGAATTACTGAAACGGGTCAATAGATTCTATAAACGCTATTTTTTCTATTTTATTTCAGATACTGTGTATGCACATTTACCCATCATTTTAGCTTAAACATGGACAACCACATTTTTCTATTCTTTTAAAGTGAAAAACAGCTACAATTATTTTATGTCATTATTAAGAGACAGGAAAATCTGACTATCCCCATGTAAAGACACTGTTGTGCTAAACAGCTACAGATACTTTACAAGCTCTTCCTTGGAATGTTCTGCTGTAGAAGGTCCAGTTTTCATGGCAACTTCAAACTGGTCAAAAACCGCACACAAACCAGTCACTGTAAATGGAAAAAAGGGCATGGCATGTTTGTTTTAATGGAAAGACATTGCCAAGAATCTGTGATAAAAGTATAGCACTTCCACCATGTTTTCTGAAACTGGAACTTTTGCCACTTCAAAAATGAACATACTTCATAAACTTTAAGGCTTTGGTTTCATATTTTTTCCTGGTGCCCCCATTATAAACTTCTGTAGACATTATTCTTCATTGAAAATCACAAGTTTTTGGGGGTAGAGAAAAGCCAAGCAAAATGACACCTTTTATTGGCTAACTAAAAAGATTACAATATGCAAGCTTTCGAGGCATCTCAGGCCCCTTCTTCAGGCAAGATGTTTTTGGGGCAAATTAATGTAGGCAACAACTGTGCAAAATTAACCTCAACTGAACTATCATGAATTAAGAGTTGCAAGCTGGTGCTGTAACATATATATATTTCAAGAATGTGTTATTTGGGGGAATAAAACTCAGTGTGTCAATAATCATAATCATAATCTAAACCTTTACGCAGTTTGAAAATTGCAATAGCAACACTTTTATGTGTTTAAAATAAAGAAAAGGTATCCATCCATCCATTTTCCAACCCGCTGAATCCGAACACAGGGTCATGGGCGTCTGCTGGAGCCAATCCCAGCCAACACAGGGCACAAGGCAGGAACCAATCCCGGGCAGGGTGCCAACCCACCGCAGGACACACACAAACACACCCACACACACTAGGGCCAATTTAGAATCACCAATCCACCTAACCTGCAGTCTTTGGACTGTGGGAGGAAACCGGAGCGCCCGGAGGAAACCCACACAGACACGGGGAGAACATGCAAACTCCAGGCAGGGAGGACCCGGGAAGCGAACCCAGGTCCCCAGGTCTCCCAACTGCGAGGCAGCAGCGCTACCCACTGCGCCACCAAGAAAAGGTATGTAAATGAATAATACGTGAATTGTGGATTTTATTTTAAAGTCATTAGTTTCTACCCTACTTATTTTTCTATGTAACCACTAAGCACTTAATGTTCATTTTCTTCTAGAACTTGCAGTGGTGGGAAGTGAAGCCTCCTTAAGTTCACACACGTTTCCTCCCCAATCCAAAGACAGCCATACTAGGGAGTAGGTACTTGTGCCCTGAGCTATAGGAGTTCACCTCACGCATCACTAAAAATGCCACACAACTGGAATGTATTTGACTTCAAAAAAATTTAAAAGCAGGGTTACTCGGTGAAGAACTTTTGAGCTCCTTTGATCACAGGGTATATGATATTACACTGGTATCTAAAAACACTGTGAGAAAGCCACCTACAGACAACAGACAACAGCAAAATTTCCTGTCATGAAGCGTTTTACCACCATGAAAGAGGGGAATGTCAAATTATTGTGATGTTTGCTTTAAAGAATGTATTAGGTTTTTGTGGCTCATGCTATTATTTCAAAAGATATTGTAGTTCTGCCATGTGCCCACATGAACTCAAAGCTGGCATGAAAATTGCATGGATGGATGAGGGAATTCAAGTCTATTTATGTCATCCAGCTTTATGCATTTCTTCCTATCTAACTGAAGGCACTTCATACTCATAGCTTTGTTCTGAATCTAATGATTAGTGACTGTGGTTCAATCTCCAGTTAGTTTAATTGTGTTTCACATATCAAACTTTCAAGTTAACTACAACTGCTCAATAAACACCCCATGGGGGAGGCATGCACTTCTTTTATAGGGCAGAATCAGGCTTTCCTGGAAAAACCATTGCGGAAGGTTGACTTCTTCTTTTGTGCACCATCATACGTGCAATAATCATGCGGCAAGTATTTTGTTTGCCATACACAGCTTGTGAGCAGAATGCTTGTTAACTGTTAAGTACAAGTGTAAATGAAAATTAGGTGCTAATTCACATGCTACAGAAAAACATGTTTCATCTTGGCAAGGAATGTTTGAATGTTAATATGCCTCTAGTGTCTGCATCATGCCTGAAGAGTGATTGCACCAAATGTAGGTTGCATAGAGCACTTCACCTTTGCATGTGCTTTGATCACAAGTACATTTATCTATTATTTATTTTTGTAACATGGTCAGTTCCTACCCGAACAACTTGAGAGACAGTGAAGCTCTGACCCTGAACCAGGTGCTTGGCACGTTCTGATTGACATATATTTGTGTGAGCTGTTTATTGTGAATTATGTTACATTTGTATGCACGTGTATTGCTTTTTATGTAAATTTTACCATAATGCACAGTATTTCCTAAAGTTAGGTCAGTCTTTTATCAGAACCCATTCATATTTTGTATAAAATGTAAAAAATTCAAAGTTCACCAAAGTTTTGTGTCAAGACCACCATTTCCAAAGGGTCTTTGTCTGGTCGTTTCAGTCCATACCTGTCATGTCTCAGCTTGGGGTTCTCCCCTGGTTAGGTTTCAGATTTATTTTCTATGTCTCTTTTGTTTATGTTAGATTCTTTAATGTTTGTAGATTGTGTGCATCATTCTTTATTTTTGGTTTTGTCTATGTATAAGCTGTCTGTGTTATGTTCCATGTGTTTTGTGGATGGTTCCCCAAGAGACGGGGCCACTTGCCAACCACAACCAGGAACTGCCTTCCGCCCTCTAAATCCAGAGTGTCTTCCATAGTTTCTGGCAGTTCGTTATGAATACATTATGGAGTTGGTGAGTTATCTGTATTTTCCTCTGCCTATACCCTTTGTATATTTTAGAAAGTTGACCTTCTTGCTGTGTTTTCTACCATTCTTCTTGAATTCTGTATTGGGACACTGTTTGACTTGGATTGCCTTTGTGTTCCACAGAGTTTCATTGTTGATTGGAATCCATTTTGTGAAGAATAAAGCTTTTATTTTATGAAGATTCAGTGCTTGTCCTTTTTACTAGCCAGGATTTGACAGTGATATCCCCCTCTAGTGGGCACTATTGGAAGTGTATGGGAATAAATACTTTGGAACTCTTAATAGCTTGGGACTCGTAGTTTATAACAACACCAGACTGTGAATGGCATGTTCACATCTACCTCAATGAACAGTTTTGATAAACAAAAAAGTAAGATAAACACTTTAAAGGAAAACTACCTGTTTTAATGTAATATTGAAAAGGCTTGTGTATTGCCATACTTAAAACGAGAAGGACAAAAAGCTACCCTATGCATTACATCCCCTCTAATACATGTGTAACAATCACCCAAAATGTGTGCAAACACTAAATTTCATCACCCGCGAGGGAAGTGGACAATGTTCTGAGGATATATTAGCATTAAAAAATATTCGGTCTTCAACCCCTCTTCTCCTCTTTGTGTGACCGCCAGTGCTTGACAGAAACCCAGATGGTACTTTGGTTGGTTAAATAAGCAAGTGTATTGTAATTCAGGGTACAATATTTATGCATTTATGTGAAAGGTGACTGGGTGCTTGTTCGTGATCCCATTTTTCCCAGACGCCCTCCCTCGCCTCCCTACCCTCAGTGGCCAAATCTTAATCCCCAGTATGAAAAACATACGAAATAAAAGGCAAATAAAAAGGAGATAGATTAAACATAGTCTGCGTGAATGACGATGAATCCGGTCGTACAGTTCTCATTGATGAAAGAAAAAATGAACCTCAAGCAAATATGGCTGCCTACTTGCTAAGCCGAAGAATTGAGAAACATGAGTCCGACTCACAAACAGGAGCACCCGGAGAACCACAGGTCCATATACCACAACCCCTTGCTTCCTCTCTGGGATTTGACTAAATATTTCCAATTTCTGGGTGGCTACCCACAAATAGCGGACGTCCCTGGGTGAAGTTTGATCATACATGTACTGTATTCTTAGGCGTAGATAGCCGAGCCCCTTCTGCTTCTCTCCCTTCCTCCTTTGTCAGTCTGGCTTTCCCGTTAAAAAGAAAAATTTCCAGTGAAAATGTCCATTTCCTGCTTAGTTGTCATTGTTACATGATGCCTGCACTAGGTAACTGGAATCCTTAATTGGCAGGGTTCTACCAGACTTGGTCGTCCACAATAATGCCTCAAGGGATATTTCTCTGTCAACCTCCAGACCATATAATACAGTGACAGCAGTCCAGAAAGCCAACCCGCTTGTAGTGTTATACAGTATAGGCTTGCTACACATGACTTAATAAATAAAATGCTACCTCAGGAAAGTCAAACTCACCTGAATATGTGAAAATACAATTACTACTATAAACATTAGTGGCCTGTGCGCATATAAACTCCATTTCTGCACAATGTCCTGCATGTGTATAATAGCCCTGCAAGAGAAAATCACAGAAAAATGTTCCTAATGATTGTTTTAATGATGTTAATTTGTCTCCTTGCCTTTCCTGCTTTGTACTTAATGTTTATTCTTGTAGTCATTATTAATCAGTTTCTGCATTATGCAGCACATTTCACAGTACAAAACATCACACACAGCTTCACAAAGCAATCACAATACCACTAACAGATTAGGGCTAACAGGCCTTTAATACATAAAGAATAATGAAGGTGGCATCAGCCTAGATTGGAGTGTTGGGCTAGTGGTCATTTAAGTAAAAAAATGTTTATATAAACACCACACATCTGTCCTAATCTGAATTTAAACATTTTTCAGCTTTTCCTTGGCCTCTAAAAAAAAAAAAAGTATATATCAATTTGGACCTTTTTGAGGTGAAGGAATTTAGTCAGGTCAGTTTTCTGCTTTGAAATGTTTTTAAAGGTGTTATTTTTGAAATACATCTCGCCACTGAGCCATTTTGCTTTTGTTCTGGGGGCCACCATTGTTTGTTGTTTGTTATTTAGAGTTGCCAGGCAAGATAACCTGAAGTGTGTGACACATGACGTCATTACCAGGACCATATAAAGGTCAACATCATACACTTCCTGACTGTCCAACTTTGTGGATAAATCAAAACTAAATATAACCCTTGTGTTATTATTGCTTAAATCTCTCTCTCTGGTTACAAATTCTTTCTGTTCAACTTTGGTTTACATCAGCGTTTCTCAGCCGTTAAGTATTTGCGACCCAAGTTTTCATAACAGTTTTAATCGCACCCCCCTAACGTTTTTTTGAAAGGAGCCCACTAATACCAATTTGTTCTTTTTAAATTAATGATATATCATAGATGCATATTTTATTATACCTACTTAACTTTTATCTACATTTATCTAACTCTATATTTATTTTTCTAGTATCAGAATGTAGTTTAAGTTAATTTGTTTTGGTTTCAATAGATGTATTTTTCATATTTTTGATTCTTGTTTTCTTTTTATCACATCTTCGCGCCCCCCTTTTTGTTACTTCACACCCCTCTAGGGTGGCCTGCCCCACAGTTTGAGAACCACTGGTTTACATGTTGTATTATGGCTTTGGCTGTGTAAAATATTCTTCTCATTGACTGTCGCTATGTTTCTCATGTCCTAGCCTTTGTCTACTTAATTCCTGCCAAACTGGTTACAACCTTATTTTATTGTTACTTGTATGATCAATCTGCGGTGGGTTGGCACCCTGCCCAGGATTGGTTCCTGCCTTGTGCCCTGTGTTGGCTGGGATTGGCTCCAGCAGACCCCCGTGACCCTGTGTTCGGATTCAGCGGGTTGGAAAATGGATGGATGGATGTATGATCAATTTTCTGATTCCATACTACTTCAAACTGCTGCCACCCTAGCCTGAAAAACAGGAGGAATATCCAGAATGTCTTACAGGGCTGAGGCCATGCAGAAGAAAAGTGCCCCCTAAACACCCCATAATTTTTCAAACTACCCTCGTGTTCCATTGGGCTAATCTCATATTAAAGTTAGGACAGTGAATATAAGAATACAGAGAAATGAAAGACATGCTGTTCAGTCTGATATGTTAGCAGCTGCTCATGGAAAGACACCAGAGATATTATTAAAGTGAGCAAGATACTGTAAATGGGGATTTTCTTTTACATCAGAAGATTTCAGCTAGGCACGAAGATGACGGTTTATATAGTAATACTATACAACAGCTACTCAAAACTGGTAGCTACAGCTCTTGCTGTTCTTTCTTTAGAAAATGAGATCAGAGGCATCAGGCATCAGTGCTTAATTAAAAAGCTGAACTGTGAGGTTGCTTGTTTAATCTCTTCCACAGACTCGCTTTGTTATCATGTTGACCATTTCTGTGAACATGTCAATCACCTTGGCGTGGTGTTCAGGAGAAATGATGCTCTATGAAATAAACTCTAGAACTCTTCTTAGAAGAACTATTATTTTCATAACTGTAGAACATACAGTAGATAATCTCAGTTTTTTTAAATATAATGTAATTATAAATTATTTATTTGCAGATATATACATTAGGACAATCAAACAATGAAAAAATTAATCCAATAAAAATGTAATCAATTCCTTAAATCACAGTGAGTTAAGAGTCACTAATGTTAAATACACATTAAAACTTCACCCTTACCCTTAGAAGGGGGCTAATTAATAATTAAAAGTCCATTATTTTACACTTCCACATACTGCTTGAATCAAGCTAATCAGAAACATTGGCAGCAGCCTCGTGGATTTATTCCAGAGTAACATTTGATTTTTACCAGTTTTAGGTAATATGATATATTATGTTCTCTTTGAGTTATGGAGGGTGCATTAAGATTCTTCCAGATGAGCAAAATCAACCAATATGCTAACAATGTAGTGTAGGAAATCACAGTAAGTTTAACACTAGTCTGAGTCTAGACCTTCCTGACATTATCCCAGACACTGCTATAAGAAGATATGGACTGATTGTAGATCTTACACTGTTTGATAAACAAATATCTTCACCAAAAGGTTTTAATTTAGGACAATCCCAAACATATGACCTAGCAAGGTCAATGTTAAATGGAATCATTCACATTTAGGGCCGAATCCCTAATATAATTTACATAATTTGAATCTGGGGAGGTGTGTCCAGTGTTCAGTTTAAAGTTAATTTACAGAATGTTTTGATGAAGAATGAATGTTGTGAATTATCAAATTCAAGTTCTTACCTCATATATTAATAGAAATTTCTAGCATCAACTAGACTGCTGTTGTTTAATGTTCATTCCTGTTCTGTTTAATATCGAACCAGTTAAATCTAGTGTAATCCAATTCAGGGTCATGGTTTGAGAGCATATGCCTGTTCCCCACAGCTTCTGATGGAAGGCTAGCCTTGACTGAATGGAACACCAATCCTTCACAGACAGAGTCTATTACTGTTGTGCATAAAAATGTAAAAAACTGTTAATGTTCATCAAAGCATTGACATTGTTTAAGGCCAGTGACACTTTATGGCCAACTAGCAGCATGCTGTATTTAGTTTGGTAATGGAGTGAAATACATTTTGGTAATGAAGCTTATAAAGTGGAAAAAACAAAACACTTAAGTTTAACAAAACCTAGGCAAGTCCAGTTTGTCTAATATGTGAACCATTATGCATGAGGGCTACTGTCTCAAAATGTAGATAAATCAGATTAAATCAGATTGAACTCTTTGGCCTTTTTTGTTGTTATAGTATACAATAAAATACTGTATATTGCATTGGAAGTGCAACAAAGGGTTATTATATTTTCATCCCAAAGGGATGACATTTCAGTTGAATATGAACTAAGTTTAAATCTTATTATTTATAGTTTTCTTGTCATTATTTGTTTTAAAGAGGAAGAACAAGATCCATCCTTCTGGAATGTGAAAGCCAAGCAGTCTCTGCAAAATGCACTTGAGCTGAGCCATAATTACCACAAAGCCAAAAATCTCATCCTGTTTCTTGGAGATGGTGAGCCCTGAACACTACTACAGCCATTTTTTTCTGAATGTTGAAATAAGGAGGATTCCTTTCCTAAAATCCTAGAAAACAAATTTTACTCATGAATCCCCCATTCTGATCTGCATACTGGAAAATAATGGAGAGGGTCAATTTATTAATTTGATGTAATAACAGAATCTAGATGCTTGGAGCACTTGGACTAGGGAATTTTTACATGATTTGCAGAAAACAGGATATTACTTTTTGAGTACTCAGAAACAAATTAGCAATCATTAAAAATGTATGAAACATAAAATTACTTTTCATCTGTCTATTTCCCTAGCATGTCCTCTACCCTTTCAAAATACATATACCTCAGATAAATAAACTTGGCTTTCCAAAGTATCATAAAATAGACAGTGTATCTAAGCTGTAAAGATTTGAGTGAGCATAATGTCTTTGTAATACTGCAGAAATATGCAATTACAACACCAGGCTTGATAAATACTTGTGTGAAGTACATAGGATCATTTAATTATGACAGTAAAGCACTTCACTTGCCTTTTATTTACTGTTAATTATAAACTAGAGATGTAAGGTGATAAAACAACACTGCAGGTGCCTAGAGCTGCAGACAGACAGGCAGGTAAACAATGATAGTTCATTAAATCTTACAATTTTCATCTTCTATGTATCAGGAATGGGAGTCCCAACAGTAACAGCAGCCCGGATCTACAAAGGGCAACTCAACAATCAGCCAGGAGAAGAAACAATTCTCGCTATGGATAAGTTTCCGTATGTGGCTCTTTCCAAGGTCAGGAAGATTTAAAAAGTGTTCTATAGAAATAATGGTGTCCATTACCCTCCTAAATACATTTTTTCACAGTCTTTCTATAATTTATGTAGTATCCTTCACAAAGAGCTTTAAAATCAAACAAGAACATAGTAGGAGTTAATATTTATTTGGTAATCCATATGGTCATCTTGTGTGTCAACTGCCAGCCCAAACACACACATATTGAATCAGAACTGTTTTCCTTTAATTACAAATATGAAGAGCTGCCAGCTTTGTTGACTTATTCGCACATGATAATACACATCTTTTAGATTTATGAATACAGCATAAGCCAGTCATCTATATGGCAACATAATAGACTGTATTTCAAAGGTGCCATTTTTGAAAGTTAGGTTGTGAACTTACTGGTGTGAATACCTGCCTTTACTTTCCCTGATTTTCTTCAGAAATAGGAGATCTCCGTGATGGCATGTATTTATTCAAACCAATTCCATAATCTATGTGTCATTCTTACTTTAAACTGATCTCACCATGTAGTTAGCTGGCCAGAAATATTTGTACAAACTTCATAAAAATAGATATTCTTTTCTATTGTTTTAAATACTTGCAGTTATTTTGACATTTTCTAACCAATTCAGTAGAGTTTGGTCACTTAATTGAACCCAGATAGTTATAATTAGCAATAAGCAGTACAGATAAAGGTCTAAACAACTTTACATGCTATAAAGGAGAAATTACTTCACTGCCATTTGCACTTCCCTGCTCAATAAAAAATTTCTTAGAAAATAGCAGTGAGTATGGCAATCAAGTAACTGCTCCCCTTTAGCAATCACTGCTGTCAGCATTTGGATATAATTAAGGGAATAAACTCTGTAGAAAAGGGTAAATTAAAAAGAAAATGATGACAGAAACTTGGGCATTTCAAGTTTTGCCATAAATACTAATATTTCAGGTGCCCTAGTAAACAATTTAAAGAATTTTTCTTTTTGGAGATGTACTAGTGACCACAGATACGCTTGGCACTTCACTCCAAATGACTGAAAAGGTGACCAAGGTTTTGGAAGGAAGAATGAATGCATGAATGAACAAACAAAAGAAAGATTAAACTCTTGCAAATAAAATCACAGGAAATCTGTACTATAATGAGAAAAGTTTCATTAAGCACTTAGTGATAGTAAATACTAAGAAATGTGCTGCAATAAATTCAGCATAATGGACGAACAGAACCTGTGTGTTATAATGCACTTCGATGTCCTACTGGTGCTTTGTGGTCAGCAGATGACAAATACTTGGGCCTGACTCAGGCACATAGGTAATAAGGGTGTTCATCCTTCCAATATCATGACAGATTAGGTTATTTGTGGTATATTCATAAAATCAACTGGCATTTTTTTTACCATTATTCAAAACAAATTACACAATGTCAAAAGGAAAACAGAACTGTACACATTTATTCTAAATGTTTTTTTACTGCTTCAGTACCAGGTTTGCTACACAAAAACTGAGCACTGACGAATACTAAAATGTTCCAAACAAGTCAAAGTCAAAGTGAACTGTATTGTCATCTCAACCATATACAAGTATACAGATAGACAAAATTGCAAAGCTCAGGATCCACAGTGTAACAACATGACGTGCAAATAATAAATTAAAAATAGAATTAAAATTTAAATTTAAAAAATTAAAAACACAAACAAGACAAGACATTGTGCAAAGACAGGACAAAGAAGTAGCAGCAATATTGATGTGTAAGATATGTAATATAATAAATAAATAATAGATATAGATAATACAGAAATTATCAGTATATGATAATAGTTGTTTAAGACGTGTAAACAATGACAGGTCAGAATGTTTCACAGCAGAAGGATAACAAGAATGTCAACATACTTAAAGGTCAGTATGAGAATTTTATTAACTTTTATTATTTCTGACAGACCTATAATGTTGACCACCAGGTGCCTGATAGTGCAGGCACTGCCACAGCCTACTTGTGTGGTGTAAAGGGAAACTACGGAACCATGGGACTTAGTGCAGCAGCCAGACGCTTTCAGTGTAACACCACCAAAGGGAATGAAGTCTACTCTCTGCTTCACAGGGCCAAGGCAGCAGGTACTATGTGTGTGTGTGTATATATATATATATATGTTTTATATACTTTATATAGTTTTCGTTTGTAATGCATAAATATAATTTATTACAAAAAAATGAAGTGCTTAGTGTGTGTGAAATTTGCAAGTTCTCCTTGTTTGTATGTGTGTGTGGTACTTTGACTTTCTCCTACATCCAAAAGATGTGCTTGTTAGACTAACTAGCAACTCTAAACTCAGTTGTTCTAGGCAGTCAGGGGGCTCAGAGGGTGGGATAGGAGCTACTTGTGCCCTGGCACTATGTCCAGATATCCTGAACTGAATAAATGGGTTGGACAATTGATGGATGGTGTTCAGATCAATATAGCCCACCATTCAAACATGCCAGGGGTCTTTGTACTATGCTGTATGCTCATCCCAAATGACTCCCTCCATCTAGCCCTAACATAGAGATATATTTTATTTATTTATTTAAAATCAGCACTTCTGAGGGTTAGGAGCATCTTTACCATAAATGTAGCTTTTCAACTAAAATCCTGGGAAATGAGAACAAACTAGTAATCTGGTATAATTTACTTTCTCCATTATTAACCCTGTTAATCCACTGCAAACTCAGTTGGTACTGGGAACCTATTAAAAAAGGAAACCTGGACAGACCTCGGTTCATCCATCACAGGATATACTCACTCACCTACTAACACAGGGCAAAATTTTAAGAATCATCAACTCCGTTACATACAAGTCTCCACAATGTAGGAGTAAAGCCCAAATGGACACAAAGAGAATGTTCAAACTCCACAAAAACAACCACTTGGACACAAGATTCAAATGGCAGTCTCTGGAGCTGTGAGGCACTTAGCAGTGCTATCCACGGCACCATAAAGGATCACAATTATAAAGGAAATATGTAAGCACTGTATAAATAAAATTTTGAAAAGTTTAAGATAGGTACTTACAAAAATTAAGCTGTCATCTTTACTTATTTCTTAAATTCTGTAATACATATTTGTCATTCATTATATGCAAGTCCATTTCTGGAGTTTTGGGACATTCACTATGCACTTTCTGTCCCTTTTGCAAGTAGTAAAGTAAACAAGAAAGTCTCCAGTTATTTGCCAACAATTAAAACAATGACACTGATAAATACAAACACAATAAATTTATAAAATACTGTATAGTGATTTTTACCTTGTAAGAAAGGAGCTCACTGAACATGACTTACTGTATGTTTTTGCATTACTTCATCCTAAGCATTATAAAATTCTTATATTTTCTGGCTTAGTCCAGTTGCCCAGCTGCTCAGGATATTCCTTCACTGATACATGATGGCTTTGAAAATCTTCCAGTTTGTGCACTTATTTCTTTCTTTAATTTTTCTCTGAAAAGAAAGTGATGGCCACTATCTGTTTTGACTCAAACAGTCATTGTCTTTACCTTTACTAAGCCCTCATTCTTGCTTTGGATATGGTGTGGGAAGGCAACATTCTGAACTCCATACTGATAGTGGAAAAGCAGGACAACAATAGTTGTGAATAAACCCATTGGGATTAATAAAGTATCTATCTATCTATCTATCTATCTATCTATCTATCTATCTATCTATCTATCTATCTATCTATCTATCTATCTATCTATCTATCTATCTATCTATCTATCTATCTATCTATCTATCTATCTATCTATCATGAGCCTTTACTGTTTTGTGGGCTGACAAGGAGAACCTATTAAATTAAATGAAGATCCATATCACCACTGTATCTGAGATGACCTCCTTGTGACAGCATAAGAAAGTCGCATCTTACAGTTATCAGTGTTACATGTATACATCTACTGCGTATGTGTAATGAGTTTTAATGTTTATGTAAGGTTTACACTCTTTATTGTGGTGGTTTGGACTCCCGCAGCTGACCCTTGAGACAGGAAACTTTACAAAAGGATATCTAGTAAAGGAGTTGGTTTATTGTTTGTGTTTTGTTGGGGTTAAAGTCCAAATTATTTTTTTAACTAAACCTTCCTCCATTGGATTCATTCCCTTGGACTAGGCAAGACGAATAACTTTAAAATTTTCTAAAGAGATCTGACAGCAGCACAGGTGTAGTTCTTTGAAGACATGAGGATGGGAGGCACTGATGTCCTTGAACCCAATAATATTGTCCTGACATTGTAATGGTTAAAAGTTTTTTTTTGGGTTTTGTGGGAACAAGGTAAGTGTATAATCACAAAGTCAAGTCGGCATTTAATCATCTTTATATCTCAGGTATGAAATGTGTCCTCAGTGTGTTTAATGTGTCATTATATATACATCAATTGCAATGTATATTTGCACAGTTTATCTATGTAATATACTGTACTTACTTTTACTTTTCTATTTTGTGGTTGGATTGGAAAGTTAAAAAGTGACCTTATACTGCTTCGGATGGTAGTCTGGGTTATCTCTGTGATAGTATAAATTTTATTACCCCATGTTTTGATTGTAGTGACCTAGTTTTAGTTTTTATGAGCCTTATTACAGAATGACAAATGTGGGGATTCAGGAGGCCACACATCTAACAATACAGAATTTGTGTGAAATTATTTTATCATTACAAACATAATAGGAAGGAATTTTTCCTAGAATGTTTCACATCTTTGTTGCTCAGTGCAAGGCAGTTGTGTACAATCCACAGGTCTCATATTCAGTCTTTTCCCAAGTTTTCAACAAACATTAAAACAGCAATTGTCAGGACTTCAATTGTTTGGCTATAAACACAAACATTAAAGTATAAGGCATGATGGACAGTTGTTTTCCTTTTTCAAAAGGTAAATCTGTTGGCATTGTGACCACGACACGTGTTCAGCATGCCTCTCCAGGAGCTGCCTATGCCCATATTGCCAACAGAGACTGGTATAGTGATGCAGACATGCCTGCCTCAGAACGGAATGCTGGCTGCAAGGACATTGCTTTCCAGCTCATCAATAACACCGACATTAATGTGAGTACCACTAGAGCTGCTACTGAGGAACAACAGGACGGCCTGCTGTCTGAATGTTCACTTGACTAATATGAACTATAGGGGGCCAGCCAGATGGAGTGATGTTGTCTTGGTGTTAGCAGCCCTATCTTTTGAGACCAACCATGAGGCTTTTAGTTTGTTAGTCAAGTGGGGCTTTATTAGTTCAGTGACAGTTTGTTATATACTTTTAGGTATTGAACAAAATATGAAAATTAAAATTAATTGCCTGCATTACCTGTTGTCTGCAGATCTGGTGTACTGTACTCTATAAATAAAGTGCCTAAGGCAAGATGGGGGCTTTGGAGGGGTATAAAAGACATCAAATATAAATCCACTGTGGAGAACAATCCTAAAAGCTTTTGATTCTCTAGGCTTAATCAGTCCATCCTTAGTAATTTTATATGACACGCTCTACAGAGCACACCACCTCAATACACTTTACAAAAAAAATACATTATTTGATACATGATTTGAGAGAATCAGCTACTCAGTTATTACTGGTACCTTGCATAAATTTGAATTTTCTTTAATGAAATCATAAGCAGTGAAAATTTATGTGAAAATGTAGACTTGAATGTAATAATGGAGCCATTTTAGTAATCTGTCATTTACTCTTGCGTTAAGTTCGTAAGAAGAATAATAAGCCTCTGGTGTGGACTTATGTCTTCATCAAGAGTCTTCTTAAGACGTTTCCCTACTATACGCAATGAAGTATCTGGCAAATGTTGCTTTTCCAATTAATTGTCTGTCCATAAAGTACATGGACTCATATTGGTTTATGTAGCTGCTGTTTTTACTTATTTTTAGTTTTTCGCTTTATTTTAAAATAAGAAATTCTAAGAAATCACTTTCAAAATTGACATTTAATTAAAAAATCAATCTATTAAAATGTTTAACCCTATCAGATCTAAGGCTTCTCCATATACACATTTGCTGTACTGTAAATGCTTTATTTCAATCAGAATTTATCATCAATCAAACGGGTACGCATTATTATTTTGAAAGCTGAAATTATTACTCAATCAGAGGACATAAAGCACTTTATGACAGTGTAATCTATCATTGCTTTACAGTCAAATACAAGTATCTGACCTGGGAGCAGAAAACACAAAAACACCAAGGGAGGGAGCTACAAAAATTGGGCATTGTCTTTTAAACAATCTAATAGAGCCTTACAGTATCTTTTATAAGGTACTGTTTTTATTTAGCTTTTTTCATTCTGCATGTTCTCATTGTTTTAACGGTGAAAATGTAAACAAAAAAATGTCTTTGTATTTTTCTTCTCTCAGCATGCAGTTTTCTAGTGATAGTGATATTTATTGCCAACATAAGTGGAAAGATGGATTTATACTGAAGAAGATGACATTAAGCTCCTAATTATATGTGAAAAATCACTGTACAGGCAAATATATGAAGATATGCCCAGACAGGGATTTTTAGGCTTAGATCAGGAGAGGTTAAACAAGATATTGACCTGTTAATAGGTTTGTTTCCAGGACCCATCAGAGGATTCCACTTTATTGCATGATACTGAAACCATATGGCCAAACATTTAGCATTTCCACAAAACTCGGGTACCTGGTGCTTTAACACACTCTACAATGATATGCATAGTGTATCTGTAAAAATATAATTCTCGTTCCTTTTAAATGCAGTACAACATAAACATAATGGGTTAAATTGTCTCTCAACAGCAACAGAAAGAGGAAGGAGGTTACGAACATAGGCACTTCTCACAGATAACCTCTCTGTTTGAAGCAATGCGTTACAGCTTGCCCAGCATGCCTCAATGGAAACATTCCCTTTTTCACATATCAACACAAGAAACACATATGTACATAGACGTAAGGTTAAAAAAAACACAATTGGTTGTATACAAATCATCTCTTCCAAAGGAACGGACAGCTGCCAAGTAGATGGGGTGTAGCTTCTTGCTCCTGCTTCCATTTTTTTTAAAGATTATTTGATTTAAACTATGTCATCTTGTAGCTCCCCTGTAGTCAGCAGAGGGGCTTGGAAACGCACTGCTTGCAAAAACTAAAAGTGTATCAATAAATACTGAGGTTATCTATTAAAATAAAAAAGAGTGTTGTATATTGAAAAAAGATACCCTTGCTCTTTAACTGTTACTAAACATCACTGGCCCATTGCACAGGCATCTTTGGAGAATAATGAGTAGTAAAATGTTAATCACCTGATTGTTTGCACACTGCTTTTTCATAGTGCTTCTTATGAACGCCACTATACAAAGATTATCTGTAATATGTCTCATGATTGCTTGTCAAGACTTTGGCATTGTGATCATTATGAAAGTCAGTACTGACTGCAATATTATTCTTGATTCTTTGCACTCTACTCCTTAATAATGCTCATGATGAAGGGCACTATACATAGCACACCTCAACTTTAGTATTTTTATCCACAGATTTGTAAAGATTTTTGGAGCATTTTTTTTTTTTTTTTTATGACATTTTAACATTATGAAAATCATTATTTTATATAATGCCTAACTGTCTTTTTGGTGTCCCTAAGACAACTGGTGATTTTAAACTGGCTTTGAGAAGACGATGGTGTGTGAGTGTACCAGTGATGGACTGGCACCCTATTCAGGGTTGTTTTATGCTTTGTATGCAGTGCTGCCAATATAGGAACCAACACTTGATGACCTCTAGTTGGAAAAAGTGGAAATGAAAGATGGATGGATGGGTGCAATTTGCTTGTTAGCACTGTGCATTATAAGGTTGCATTCCACTTAGTGAATGCCTAAATTTAAATGTTCTTCTGTTCAGAGTCATAAGTCTTCTTCTTCATAAGTAAACCTAATTATTTTGAAAATCTTTTGTGGAATTGTCCACGTTGTTAAATATTCTTCACGTATGTTTATGAAGTATAAAAATGTCTTTCTTTTCATGCAGATTTTTTTAGCTTTCTTGCACATTACCTTTACTTTATGGTTTATTAATGTTTTCTTAAAGTGTATGACCTCCAGTTAAATTTGTTTGCAAGTTTCTACATGACAACGATTTCTTTTTAAACTATAACCAGTTTAAACAAGGAAAGTAACCAAGGTCTTCCAGTTGGCTGCTCACTAATACTCTTATCTCACAGATCTTGAAAAACCAAACATTCAAGTTGATCTGTGCTCCTAACAATAAAAGCTTTTATGTAGAAACTCTTTCTTTACAAATCTTCTTGCTATTTTTAAAATAGTTATAATACTTCCAAATAGAAACAGTGACAAGCTTTAGTTGAAGAGGAAATGCAGAAAAAAAAAGACCAAGAGCAGGTTACAGAGGTGACGCTGAATGCAGACCAAGAAACAGAGAGGATTTGAAAGCAAAGAGAGCTGGGCAAAACTCAGAGTGCTCCTGAATGTTCATTCTTGTACATTAATCTTTTTTTTCTAGTTGTTCATTTGTTAACAATTAATTTCCCATACACTTTAACCTTAAAAAACAAAACCGTAATGTTGATCGCTTTGCTCTCTCATTGATTAAAATCACGCTCTCTAGCTAGTTATTTCTCTCCTGTCCTTGCCTTCTCCTCTTATGCTAGTTTCTTCATCAGGCTTTGTGCTCCTCTTAATGGCATCAGCCTGGCTGAAAAGTTTAACCGTTTATCTTCTGTTCCTGTTAAATGTGTGCTAATAGTACTGTGCTTTAAAAATACCTTGTAGGTAATCCTGGGTGGAGGAAGGAAATACATGACACCAAATGGCACAAAGGATCCTGAATATGATAAAGATTCTTCTCAATCTGGAATCCGATTAGATGGCAAAAACCTCATACAGGAGTGGCTGAAACAAAGACAAGTATGGGCCTCTGCATCACTGCTTAAACTTTCCAGCCATTTAGTGGCTGAGAGGTGCCAACAGGTTTTCTTCAAGAAAAGTCTTTATATTGTGTGCTGTGATAGTCATAACACAACTAATTGCTCATGTGCTTTAGTTTTGTCTTTCTGCTACAGAAAAAAATGAAAACCAGGCAATAGCAGTCTAAGTAGGTTGAAAAGCTCATTCAGCCAAACTACACAGTCTATCTCAAAAACAAACACAGATCCTTCAAATCCCATTCCCTCTGACTCATCTTAACATAATTATAGATGGACAGATTTACAAACCATCCATTCATTTTCTGAACCTACTTCTTCCTTTACTGGTACATAAGAGACTTATGCCTATCCTGGCAGTGGTATACACAACAGGTACCAACCCTAGATGGGGTATAATTATAAACACCCATACACACACATCCTGCGGTGGGTTGGCACCCTGCCCGGGATTGGTTCCTGCCTTGTGCCCTGTGTTGGCTGGGATTGGGCTCCAGCAGACCCCCGTGACCCCGTGTTCGGATTCAGCGGGTTAGAGAATGGATGGATGGATGACATACACACACACACACACATCTATCCATCATCCATCCTGCCTCGTCCAACTCAGGGCCATGTGGGCCACAGCTAGCGTTGAGTGCAAGACATAAAAATCAGCCCTCAATGGAACATCATTCTGTTAGTGGGCATTTTCATGTGCACACACATATTCACATATAAAGGAGCAAGTTAGTTATGCCAATTATTCCTGTGTCAGAGGAACTGGAAAACTGGAGCACCCACAGCTACACCAATAGAGACACAGAGAAAAATGTGCCATTGGCACACAGCAAAGATGACAAGATTCAAATTAGGGTCCCTATAGATGTGAAGCAGAACTACTATTAAATGTATCACCATGCTGCTCAGATTTACAAGTAAATAACTTGAGGGGATGTCATTAAAAGAGCCTGCTAATAATCAGTTGGTCTTTTTTTTAGGGTGCAAAATATGTTTGGAATAAAAGTGATTTTGACAAAGTGGACGTTAAAACAACAGACTATTTGATGGGTAAGGATGTATATCTTATAAAATAATGGCTTTGAAATATAGTGCAATTCTTGGTAACCTTATAATCCCAGTTCACATGATGTGGCGAGGATGGTATTAATTTGTTTATTAAATTTAGCAAGTCATTCAGAAGTGATTTTGCATTTCTATATGGTACACTTTATCTGAATTCTAAATCCTGGGAACAGTCCTGCTGGTCAGTATCATGTACATAACACTGGTTAGGAAACAGCTTTAGAATTTAAATGGTTTCTGAAAGCATCAGTGTCACTAGGCACAATTGGAACTTTCCCATACTGCACAAAGGACAGCAGATCACAAATATGGAGGGCTTTGTTGGTAGCCTACTCATTGTATTAGCTTTATTTTTCAGGTAGTCAAGTATATTGCTCTGGGCACTTTTTGCTGCTTAATTAACACTGTTCCAGTGATACCAAAAAATGTTTATTTATAAATACCTGTGCACACAACAGTTTTCAAAATACAGTAAATTCATAGGGGCAAGCAGACAGACCCCTGTCTAGACTGACTAAATCCCTGAGCTAACCATTTACCTATGTGGACTTGTGTCTTATAAAATAACTACAAAATTAGATTAAAATCCAAATAGCAGCAATAAAATCTATGAAACATTTGTTAAGTTGTTTTGATAAACTGTATTCTTCTAACAAGGACATTTATTTTGCTTTCAATTCTGTTTTTTCTTCTAAGGACTATTTGAACCAGGAGATATGAAATATGAGCTTAATCGGAACAATACCACAGACCCCTCACTTATTGAAATGACTGAAAAGGCAATCAGAATCCTGAGCAAGAACCCCAAAGGATTCTACTTGTTTGTGGAAGATAAGTCATATGCTTCAGGCTGTACAAGAGTTCATGTCATATTTATGCTGGTTATGTATCAGATGAATATTATGAAAGATCATCAGTGTGGGAGACTAGAGAGGCTCAATGAGGTTACAAAAACTGACAAAGCCATAAAAGAAAGACATATACAATATTAGCTACAAGGAGCTGCCATCTCTGGGGTTGTGTTATCAGGGATGAAACTATGAGACCTACTGAGTGAGTAAAAGAGACACAGTGCTGTGACATGATGGTCCAAACCACCTTTTCAGTGCATCTGTCCAATCATACAATCCTTCTAACATCCAGAGGAATGAGGGACTGCAGCCAAAGTGCAGAAGAGTCAGCTCAGTTATCCATTTACTATGATCACTTAAGAAGGTGCACAAGCCAGGAGAGCCAAGCCAACTCAAATTAACTGAAGTGCTAAATGATTTTTTAAACCGCAACTGCAGTTGCGACAGTAGCATCTGATTTTAAACAAGACAACGTCACAGCTGACAGACTTCTCTTTGTTTTTATTTCCTGTTGCCATAAATCAAACTGTTTCACACTTTATTTTATAAGGATACCAGCTTTCAGTCACATGTGGAGTGGAGTTAACATTAGCTAACAAGCAGTGAACTAAAGTTTAGTTAGGACTAAAATAAAAGTTTGTACACTTTCTTAATTTTTTGTAAAAGTAAGTGCAGCATCCATTAAACAGTGGAGTGCAGACAGTGAGAGGCAGGAGGACAACGCAGCAGCAGAAGTATCAGAGAGAGTCAGGGGTACAGTGAGCCATGTGTACTGACCAAGTTTTTATGTTAGTCAGTATACAGCACTACTCTACTAACAAACCAATTGGAAATGTCATGTTTACATGCACTGAAGAGGGGATGCAAGGATGGGTGGTATCTGGCCAATTGTGATGAGCCTGTCTGGGGAAAAAGTCAAGGGCCAGGTTTTGATCCCTGCTGTAATGTAACCCGAAAGCCCAAAAAACATTGCTGCCTACAAAATAACATAGCGATGATGCTCCATCAGGGCACCAGAAATGGCACACAACGTCTCTGAGCCAATAAATCGTTTCTTACCTTCTTGAACTTAACCTTGCATTGTTGGCTAAAGTTTCATTTCTTGGCTCTCAAACAACTGACACTTTTCTCATGTGGCGCAGCCCCTCATCCTCTTACATAATCTAGTTCCCCACCCTAGCTAATTATTCTTCACTAACTTTGAACTCAGTTTTAAAAACAATCTAGTGTTGAGTGACACATCATTCCTTTCTTCTTTTAAGCTGACATGACACACTCCCACTATATGAAGATACCATGTAGTCTCCGCAACAAACAGAAGTCTACATTCATGAGAAATACTTTGGTATGAGTTGTAGCTGATAAGAAGTCAAATAAAAGCAAGCCTGTTAAAATTTAAAAAAAAAAAAAAAGTTTCCTCCACCATGGATGAGCCTTGCATTTTTATCCCACCCTCCTGGCTCACCTTTAACAAGTATGTGGCACTTTATAAAGTCCTCTGCCTGGACTGTTACATCACATGGTATAGTCAGGTAGTCATAGATAAATAACACATGCTGGTACCAATGGATAGATGAAAAAATTGAGCAAGACAATGTGGTCTTGGATTTAATTCAACATTGATCATTTGTTAATTGCCTCTTTAAGGGGGAGAATCGACCATGGGCATCATGATGGCAAAGCCAAACAAGCCTTGACTGAGGCTGTGATTTTTGATCGAACAATTCAGAGAAGCTCTGAGCTGACAAGTGATCTGGACACTCTGTCTGTGGTTACTGCTGACCATTCGCACGTCTTTACTTTCGGAGGGTACACATTACGTGGAAATTCAATCTTTGGTAAGAAATTTGACTTTCTGTTTGTTCCTATAAAAGTTAAAATGGAGAAACATAAGTTAAACCTAGCACTTGTCGGGCAGTATGGTACTGTAGTAGACATCATTAGTGTACTCATTATTATATTTCTTAGGAAATTATTAAATTTAAATCATTTTATTAGGTCACTTTTTTCCCCATAGAGGTTTGGTGACTATACAGTGTTTTC
The DNA here is from genome assembly GCF_900747795.2 of Erpetoichthys calabaricus. NCBI lineage: Eukaryota > Metazoa > Chordata > Cladistia > Polypteriformes > Polypteridae > Erpetoichthys > Erpetoichthys calabaricus. The sequence goes on from NC_041395.2 coordinate 206,096,612, forward strand.
AAGTATGAGGAATCCATATTTGACATCAGTTTTGAGATTCAGTGCTTATTTGAAGTTATGGGAATTATTTTGTGTCATTTATAATGCCATTTTTTTGTTAGGATACAGCTCCCAGTTGCCAGGGGCATGATCCTCTAAGCTCATGATTTCTGATGTCACTGATATGACAGGTTAAAAGGTCAGCAGTGGCAACCTTTTCCTATCTGAGATTACAGATAGCAGGACTCTTTGCTGGAAAAGTCTTTCTGAAAGTTTAGCATTATGACCTTGATGACAAGTAATTTGACTACCCAGTTTTTGACTCTAGCATTATTCTCATACATCTCTTCTTCTAGTCCTTCTCCTTTAACTTTGCTTGTGATTCTTCTCTAGCATAACAGCAGGTAATCATACTTTCTCCCAGCTTCAGCAACCTGAGCTTAATTTCCAGCTTGATTGCTGTTTGTCCACTTCCATTCCTAGGTTACATACTGTATTGTAGATACTTCTGTGTCTGGAGCTTCCTTCATTTTTATATTTTTGTGTTAGCTACCTTTCATTTTATTATTTATTCTCTTGTTTCTGTATAATTCTGACTAACATTACCTTCTTGTACAGCCAGTCACTTTTTTTACTAGACCTTTTTTACCATTTTCTGACCATAGCACTCTTTATTGATGCTAATCACCTTACAGTTGCACTTCTTTGACTCTTCTAAGGTTTTGCACCGGAAAATTCTACTGACAAGAAGCCTTATACTTCAATTCTATATGGAAATGGCCCAGGATATGCATTGGAAAATGGAAACCGGCCACTGGTGAACATCAGTACAGCAGGTAGGCTGACATCTGAATCACTGCTATCTAGTCCAAGATTGTTGAGCAAAATAATTGTGCCTAGCAAACTTTAGGCTTACTCCAAATGTGGAAATGATAACATGGCAAGTGCAAACCACGTGAACACCTCACTGTATAACACTCTCAGTATTCTTTAAATACAGCAGCTCATTACAAGTCCATTGAGTATATAACAAATGGTTTGAAATTTTGGTATAATTTATTGAGGTAAGTACAGAAGGCTAACATTTATTCACTAAAATTTCAACTAAATTTCTGACCTTGTCATAGCAACCAAAGCTCATAGAAGAAATTGTCAAAGACTAAAATGCACTGAGACTGGCAAGACAGAATTACTAGAGAGGCTCAGAACTCTGTGGACTGTGGAGGACAGGCATGAGTGCTCTCTAAACACAAAGATGACCCATCCATTTTCTTAACCTGTTCATCCAGAACACAGTGCAAGTCTTTAACCTTTGCACAGGGTGCCAGTCCATCACAAAGCAAACACTCACACAGTCACACTAGGGCCAACTTAACCACACCATTTCATGTAATCTGTAAATGTCTGGATGATAGGAGGAAATCCACACAGACATGGGGAGAACATGCAAGCTTGATGCAGGGAGCACCTAAACCCCAGTACCTTGAGTTGCGAGGCAGCAGCACTACCACTGTACCACCATGCTTCTCCCCAAAATCACCCACAGAGGGCAAAAGTATAAAATGTATGAGGAATTTATTGGAGGGAAGATTAAAGACAAGAGAATGAACAAAAAGGACAATATAAAACCATAAATGATCCACAGGGTCTACCTATACATGTAAATGCTCCTGCATTAGGCAGAAGGTCCAGTTCTCACAATGCCCAATAAGCACAATCCCCTCATTTTCCACTACACTCCTCTCCACATGATGGCCTCTTAGCTTCTCCAACCAGCTGAGCTTGCATCAAAAACTCAGTTCCTACATCCAAGCTCAACACCCTACTGGGTGAATAGGGCTTTAAGCACAAACAATGGAAAAACGCTGAAAATGGCTTCCAGGGACCTAGCAAGGTAAAAGGTCGATGGTTGTACTCTCACAGCTTACTCTGTCTCCCCACTGGTGCTCCTGCACCCTCTATGCCATAGACAGGGCCAAAGGGGGTCTAAAAAGGTGGTTGACCCCAACAACTCAGTTGAGTTCAGACATTGCAGTGGAACTTTGAACTCCCTGTTGTATCTTGGTATACTGACAGCAATTCATTCTGCCAGTGCCGATTTAAATTCAAGTCTAGTGCAGCCCAGCATTGGTCCCTTATTAAAACCTGCTTGCCTAACACAGGGTGGGTTCTGGCCTTACTATCACCGGGATGTTGTCATTTTGAAGTAGTTGCCTGATGCATTTATCCAGGGTGACACACAAGTTTTAGCATACAGTCCAATGGTTTAAACAGATTTTTACAATTAAAATCACAGATGGGTTAAGTGACTTGCTCAGCGAGTTGGAAGGGGATGACTGAACCTGGCGGCCTTGGGGTTTAAAGTCCACTGTCTTAGCTTCTGCAATTCACTTGCATTTAACTTTCTAATAATCTGTTTCATAATGGAATTGTGCACTATGGTCTACTACAGCCTTTTTGTTTCTTTCAGAGAATAACGACTACACACAACAAGCTGCAGTTCCTCTAGATTCAGAAACTCATGGAGGGGAAGATGTGGCTATTTTTGCCAAAGGGCCTATGGCTCATCTTTTCCACGGTGTCCAGGAGCAGAGCTATATACCTCATGTCATGGCTTATGCCGCTTGCATCGATCCTTACACTGACTGTCAACTTGATCCTGCTGGAGGTGCCTCAACAATTGGGCCCAGCTGCTTCAACCTCTCTGTGCTGTCCATGTTGCTTATTCTTGTCAATGTCTAAGTGGATTACTCAAGGCTACTTTGGAGTGTCTACAGCAAACTGTTAATAACAACTGAAAACTACTGTATTCATTCAAAAATGGCTGAACAAATGTAACTGATGTAACTGATACTGCCCTACTATACCTGCAGCCATATTACCCTTTTATGTTCTCCATTTGCCTATTCCAGTTTCCTCAAAACCTCTTTTCTACTTCAAAGAATGCAGAAGCTGCCCCACCTGCAACCTTCCATTTTAGCAAGTTTCATTAGAAACTGTTTGAAAATATCTCTTTTATACATTTATCTTCTAGTGATGCATACAACTTAATGTTCACTCTTTGTGCATTTTTATTTCTCCACATATGCCAATACAGAGAATTAGACTGCCTCTTAAATGCTTTTCTTAATTACCTGCAAAGAATAGATCTACTTCTCCATAAACTGACAGATAGAGATGTACAGTTTAGTGTAAACCTGGTATCACCTTCTGGTGTGGAGTTGGTAGATCTTCTGCATTGGCTTTCTCCAGATGGTCCAGTTTGATCCCACATTCCAAAGGTTCCCAAAAACTCTAAATTAACCAAGTCTACGTGTATACACTACTGTGATGGTCCTGCATGCCATTTACACTTTGTTCCCTTCTTCAGATGGACTAGCTTGCTACAACCCCTGTCATTAATAGCACCAAACAGACAGAACTCACTGGCCTGCTGCACATGCAGAGTGATCATCAGGCTATCAGCAAAACTCAATGCATTTTTTTTCCTCTTATGTTCCTTAACACATCTAATTCTTATTTATTGTTAATCAAAGAATTTTCATTCCTCAGTGGTAAAGTCTCAGAGATAGTATATAATCTGGATCATCAGTTTTGCCAGCACTTCTGTCCAAGTGTCTGCAGGATGGTTGATAGCCTGAAAGCTTTAAGAAGTCAGCTTTCCATTATCTGTTCAAGTGAGGCAGCACTTTGTAAACTGGGAGAACAGTTACTAATTCATGATCATAAAGCAAAACCTGCATTATAAATGTAAACTTTGCCCCAGTTTTACAATAAAAAGAGTGGTGCTGCTTAAAAGATTCTGCTGTTTAATTTCTATTTTCTACATAGTTTATATCCCCACAATTCCTCAATGGCTCTTCAGTGCACAAATGAAGACGATTCCCTTCCACTGTCCAATGTGTAACCAAAAAGAAAACAGTTAAACCTTAAATGTCTGAACAGCATTCCAATCTTACCATTTGAGCAATGGCCACACCATTCTGTGATTACAACATTAGAACATTTTTTTTTTTTACAAGAACTAGCCATCCATCCATCCATCCATTATCCAACCTGCTATATCCTAACTATAGGGTCTGCTGGAGCCAATCCCAGCCAACACAGGGCAGGGCGCTAGCCCACCGCAGGGCACACACTGTACCACACTACTTGATACTTTATTTCTTGTGTGCATGGTTCTGTGAGTGAAGAAAAACTTTCTAATGATTGTATGAAATTTTCTTTTTTAAAGGTACAGCTCTACTAATTCTCTTCATAGTTTTAAACATTTCAATCACGTCACCTCATAATTTTTGTCTTCATAAACTGAAAGGCTCAATTCCTTCAGTTTAACTCAGAACTCATGCATTTCAGTTCTGGAATAAGTCTAGTCACTCGTTTTTCAGTTTTTTTGTACCATTGCTATGTCCTTATTGTAATACGGAGATTAAAACTGTCCATAATATACTCCAATGAGGCTTTACAAGTATGTTATAAAGTTTAAGCATAACATCCATTGACTTGCACTACGCACATTGTGCTAAATGACCTCTCTTCCTGTTAAATGTGGCCTTCTTGATTGCATATATACACTGTCTGGATTTAGATATTGATAGGTTCACCATGACTCCTAGGTCCTACTCCTAAGGGGTACTTTCAAGTTTCAAATAACAACAACAACATTTATTTATATAGCACATTTTCATACAAAAAGTAGCTCAAAGTGCTTTACATAATGAAGAAAAGAAAAATAAAAGACAAAATAAGAAATTAAAATAAGATAACATTAGTTAACATAGAAAAGGAGTAAGGTCCGATGGCCAGGGGGGACAGAAAAAACAAAAAAAAACTCCAGAAGGCTGGAGAAAAAAATAAAATCTGCAGGGGTTCCAGGCCACGAGACCGCTCAGTCCCCTCTGGGCATTCTACCTAACATAAATGAAATAGTCCTCTTTGTAATTAGGGTTCTCACGGAAGGACTTGATGCTGATGGTCATACAGACTTCTGGCTTTTAATCCATCCATCATTGTTGGAACATCATGGTGCTTTGAGTAGATGGTGGTGGCGCAAGCCACCACCAAAAGGACACCAGAAAAGGAAACAGAAGAGAGAGTAGGGGTTAGTACAGATTTTAGATCCACCATGAATAGTTATTATAATGAATTGGATATAAAGAGTATCAGGATTTAAATTACAGTGAAGTTATGAGAAGGCCATGTTAAAGTAATGTGTTTTCAGTAGTTTTTTAAAGTGCTCCACTGTATTAGCCTGGTGAATTCCTATTGGCAGGCTATTCCAGATTTTAGGTGCACAACACCAGAAGGCCGCCTCACCACTTCTTTTAAGTTTTGCTCTTGGAATTCTAAGGAGACACTCATTTGAGGATCTGAGGTTACGATTTGGAATATAAGACATCAGACATTCCGATATATAAGATGGGGCAAGATTATTTAAAGCTTTATAAACCATAAGCAGAATTTTAAAGTCAATCCTGAATGACACAGGTAACCAGTGTAGTGACATCAAAACTGGAGAGATGTGCTCGAATTTTCTTTTCCTGGTTAGGATTCTAGCAGCTGCGTTCTGCACTAGTTGCAAATGATTTATGTCTTTTTTGGGTAGTCCTGAGAGGAGTGCGTTACAGTAATCTAGTCGACTGAAAACAAAAGCGTGAACTAATTTCTCAGCATCTTTCAATGATATAAGAGGTCTAACTTTTGCTATGTATCTTAAGTGAAAAAATGCTGTTGTAGTGATATGATTAATATGCGATTTAAAATTTTGATTACAGTCAACAGTTACCCCTAAGCTTTTTACCTCCGTCTTTATTTTTAATCCTAATGTATCCAGTTTATTTCTAATAGCCTCATTGTATTCATTATTGCCAATCACTAAGATTTCAGTTTTCTCTTTATTTAACTTGAGAAAGTTACTATTCATCCATTCTGAGATACAAGTTAGACAATGTGTTAGTGAATCAAGAGAATTGGGGTCATCAGGTGCAATTGATAAATACAGCTGTGTGTCATCAGCATAGCTGTGGTAGCTCACGTTGTGCCCTGAGATAATTTGACCTAACGGAAGCATGTAGATTGAGAAGAGCAGTGGACCCAGGATAGAGCCTTGTGAAACACCATATAGGATATCATGTGTCTTTGAGTTGTAATTACCACAACTAACAAAGAATTTTCTCCCTGCCAGGTAGGACTCAAACCAATTTAAGACCCTGCCAGAGAGGCCCACCCATTGACTAAGGCGATTTCTAAGAATATTATGATCAATGGTGTCAAATGCGGCACTCAGATCTAAGAGGATGAGAACAGATAAATGGCCTCTGTCTGCATTTACCCGTAAGTCATTTACTACTTTAACGAGTGCAGTTTCTGTGCTGTGATTTGTTCTAAAACCTGACTGAAATTTATCAAGAATAGCATGTTTATTGAGGTGCTCATTTAACTGCATAATGACTGCCTTCTTCAGAATTTTACTTAAGAAAGGCAGGTTAGAGATGGGTCTAAAATTTTCAAGAGCCGAGGGGTCGAGATTATTGTTCTTAAGTAGAGGTTTAACTACAGCAGTCTTTAGACAGTCTGGGAAGACCCCCGTATCTAATGACGAATTTACTATGTCAAGAACATTATCAATTAGCACACCGATACTTCTTTGAAAAAATTTGTTGGTATTGGGTCAAGGGCACAGGTGGAGGGTTTCATTTGAGAAAGTATTTTATGTAAATCAGGTAAATCTATCCTAGTGAAAGAGTTTAATTTGTTTATAACGGAATGCTGGGGTTTAGGAGGATCCTTCGTGTTGGGGAGATATACTATGTTACTTCTAATATCAGTAATTTTTTGATTGAAAAATACAGCAATAGCCTCACAGGTTTTACTGGAAGTACTTAGGAGGAATTCCTTTGAGTTACCTGGGTTTAACAGACGATCAATTGTCGAGAATAAGACTCTGGGATTATTACCATTGCTATTTATAATCTTCGAGAAATAGCAGCGCCTCTCAAGACGGACTGTGTTATTGTGTTCTGTTATTTTAACTTTTAATATTTCATAGTGGATAGTTAGTTTAGTCTTCCTCCATTTACGCTCAGCTCTACAGCATGTTCTCTTTAAATCAGACACTCTTTGGGTCTTCCATGGTATAACAATGCTAGAAGATTTTTTAACTGTCTTTTCAGGTGCAACTATGTCAACAGCAGCTCTCACCTTTATATTAAATCTTTCCACCTTACTATTTACATTATCCTCGCTATTATAGTTGGCACTATAAACTGACTGATTGCTTAGAATGTTTGTAAGTTTTAAAGCTGTTTTTTCAGATCTAACATTTTTAGTTCATATGTGCATTACTTCACATTTATTCTGCCTAAATTTCACGTGCCACAAATGTTGCCAAGTCTGAATTCTCCCCAGGCCCATTTGTGTGAGATGCTAAGATATAAGTAATCAAATGGAACTGACCCAATAAAATATCCTATTGTAACTTTTTACCTATTCGGTACAGTTAGTATTTCAAATGTATGGCAAGATATCTGCAGTTATTCGAGCAATTAGCCTAACAAGTTTAATGTAACATTAGACTATATAAGTCATAGCAAAAAGACTGCAACAGTAAAAAAGAAGAATCTAGTCAGCAAGTAAATCATCTATAGGCCATAGTCTATACTTCTGTGAAAGTAATAAAATAATCTGGGGGAAAAGAAAAGAAAAACTTAACTAGAGATACAATTCATTATCATAATGGCCCAAGTGTGTGATTGCAGTATGAAAGAAAAAAAGTGCAATTTATTATGCAATAAATACTTCAAGAAATAGATAAAAAAAAACAGTTCAAAAAGTGCAAAAAAAAAAATTCTGGGCAATTCACCTACAAATACATTAACTCCCAGCATGCTCTCTTTGTTATGTATTCATTTTGTTTTGCTATAGTGTACCGCTCACTATAGCTCACAGTGTCACTAAGCTTTCTGTTACAAAGGAATTCCAACCCATCTTGTACAGCAAAACACGCTTACATCCAACAACTACATGATCTACCTCAGATTCTTTCGGCCTTGACTGAACTCCCTTCTGCATTCTCGCCAGGCTTTAATAAGCTTCTCTTACTATCGACTGACATGGGACTTAGTCAACCATTCCCATGTCATGTGTGCACGCACTCCTTTAAACAAATGAGTTAACCTTGTGTATGTGCGTTCATTTGCTCACAAGACGGAACTGGTGCATGCTAACAAACAACCCCCGACTCCTGCATCTCCATTCCCCACCAAAGCAACAGAACCCCCTTTAAACCCCTAGCCAGCCACTCCAATAAAGTCGCAAAAGTGCACTTTTTAAAACTTTTCCGCCTTTTGCCTTCTTGACAATTTTAAACTAGCAAAAGCAAGTCAGCAGTTCTAAAAAAAGCAGACTGGTGGCAAATAAAACAACTCCTTGAGAGCCCTTCGAAGAGAGACATCTCCTACCCCGTCCATCTCCCCAAAAGATACATCATCCTGACCCCATTCATGTTCACCTGAAAGGAGGCGGGCACATGCCATTTCTCTGATTTTTATTCTAAAGAAAGAAGATTAACAGGGCACACTTATATTCAGCAGGACACCAAAAATAAGGATAAGCCTTGACGGCCGTGCAGGAACATGGGGAGGGCACCGATAAAACTGAACAGTTGTGAAGAAACTTGCAGCCTTACATTTAGTCACAGTAATAGGAGTATCTAAAGTGAAGACTTCATCCTTGGAGGCCTGGAGGGACTAGTTTAGATAAAAAGGAATCAATTTGATTAGGGGATGGATGGGACTGTTCAGAAATTAAATAATTTCACAAAGCAGTTATTAATTTAATCTGGGTTATTAACAATATGCCCAACTTTGCTTAGAATGAATAACATGTTGGCAAATCACATTTATGTAGCCTAGGAGCCAGCATTTTATTAGGCCTAGCCACGGCAACATGGTGCACAGATTGCTTGCAATGAACTTCAAATTCTGTCCTCTGCAAAAATAAAATTGATTTTAGCTCTTTCCTCAAATTAGAAATCAAATGTTCATAAGTAAGATGAATCACACAAAGGTGGGGACCCTCAAGAGCAGTGAGACAAGACTGTAGGTCTGCTAGACAGGAGGCATACCTAATGGAAAAAAAAAATCAAAAATTGCCCCTTTGATTGACAACCAGACAAGAGCAGGGTCCTCCACATAGCCAGAACTGATTTTAATAAACTCTTTCAGAACAGAAAACAAATTGGTGACAAAACACAGGATCACGACGCACTGATGAGTCAAACCACCAGTGAGCTGTCTAGGATGGTAAAGAGAAGAAGAAAAGTTTGGACAAGGCACATCTGTGGTCTGTGACAGAGGATGAGCCAAGTGAGTGAGAAACAAAAATACAATCTAGTAGTGACACAGTAAAATGAAAATTCCTTAGCAGAAGCACTGCGTACCCTGATAGAGTCTGTCAAATTAGATAGTGTAGCAGTAGATGCTCGTGTCCACCTCTCGAACCCTCAGGTACCACTCTTCAGACCAGGTGAAAATATAACAACTATTTATTTTGTTGTCGTACCGTGCACAAAGCACTCCTTCCACCACACTCATAAACACAATAAACTATTTCTCAATACAATACTCTCTCCTCCTCGCCCAGACACTTGCCACCCTACCTACCAGCTCAGCTCAGTGTCTGGGCTTACCCATAGTCCTTTTATAGCCCCTGACCCGGAAGTGGCTCCAAGCCAAACCCACAAGTCCGTTTTCCTTCCGGGTCAGGGCAAAGTCCTTTTCTTCATCCCGGGAGCACATCGCTTCTTCCAGTCACGTGACTGGGATGCACTCCCGGGTTATAGGGCATGCCAGCGCCTACTAGCCCCCCTACAGCGACTCCTGGCGGCCCCCAAGGTATCCAGCAGGGCTGTGTCAAAACACTACACAGTCCATGAGGCCCTGCTGGAACTCGGGGCGCAAATATGCTGTCCGGAGGGCTCCTCCTAGCGGCCTGGGGGTGACGACCGGAGTCCATAGCCGGTCGTCTGTCACAATAGACAGACAGACAGATGTACTTTATTTATCATTTGAACAGAGCAGGTCCAGCTTGCTATGTCCAAAAAAGGAACATGCTGTTAGACATTGTTCTGTTGCAGAGTTTAAAAATTAACATCAACAGGATGCTGCAACTACTCCTAGGCAGTAACATGGACAAATTTAGTCAGTTTTTCAAAGTCTGGATCACACTTATCGACTTTAATTGTAATGTGCTTGCATCCCCTTCATAAATCTCCAGACACTCTTCTGCCTTTATCACTCTCTCTGATCGTATCAGAGGAAAAGTGTCCTGCCCTGCTTAATAGGACAGGACTGTCCTATTAAATAGCATCCAAAATCCATTTAAGCTGGTTCTCTGCAATAAACAAATGCCACAGTACCAGGAACAGTCCATGACTTGCCATAACATGTAAAAAGTTCATTACACTTTTTAAACAGCCATCGAATATTCCACATTTATGGAAAGAAGCCAGTTCTGAGTTCTTTCCACCAAACTTTTATCCTTGCTCTATATTCCTTCCATCTTTGGACGAGCTGCTTCTGCAATAAGGTTCAACAGTCAGATACACATTTTCAAAGTGAGTGGGTGGAAAGACGGGTGAGATGATGTTATGGGAGAGGCAGCTTATCTAATATAGGGTTCATTTGTGTGCATGCCAAGAACAATGTCATAACTGTCAATGCTTAGGAGTTGATTGATTTGAGGTGGAAATAAAGAGGATTGGTACAGATTGGGAGCATAGTTAGCACAAAGTCGTACTTTTCCTTCCACCAAGTTCATTTTGTAAATAGCATAACTGACCCTTGCTGACAGAATCTGACCAATGAATTTGAATTGTATTTTTGTGGACTATGCACAAGATGACGCATATACTTAATAGTGTTTATTCCCAAGATGAGGTACATCTTTGGATAACAGCTGAGTATCCTGTAAAAACACAACATTAACCCTCCACAGGTGGTCAAGAATACCTGACCTCTTTGTATTCGGCCTGAGGTCTTGAATTTACCAATAGGCTATAGTGTTATCAGACATATATTAGAGCAGCGTTTCTCAACCTTTAAATATTTGCGACCCGAGTTTTCATAACAGTTTTAATCGCACCCCCCTAACGTTTTTTTGAAAAGAGTCCACTAATACCAATTTGTTCTTTTTTAATTAATGATATATCATAGATGCATATTTTATTATACCTACTTAACTTTTATCGACATATATCTAACTTAATATTTATTTTTCTAGTATCAGAATGTAGTTTAAGCTAATTTGTTTTGGTTTCAATAGATGTATTTTTCATATTTTCAATTCGTTTTCTTTTTTCACATCTTCGCGCACCCCTTTTTGTTACGCCCCGCAGATTGAGAACAACTGTATTAGAGAAAGAAGAGAAATAAAGGATAAAAGGAAGTTGCAGTAGAAAAATCAACAGTGCAGCCATGTGGGAGAATTGTGCTGTCTCCACCTTTCTTTCAGCCCATCACGGCTAACCTCCTACCAAACAATACAACAACCTCAAAAATAACCAAACAAAGCTAACTGCACCTACCAAGAGTTATATAAAACTATTACTCAAATAAAACATATATTGACATAGATGCACAGCCACTGAAACAAATGGCTCAAGAATTTACCACTATAGGAACGCTTCAAACTTCAGCTTTCGTGTTGAACATAACAAAAATAATAGTAACAAGTTTAATAAGAGTAATTGAATTAAAAGAAAACAGGCAATACGAAGGGCACACATGATACTGAGCCTTCACTTCCCAGTGCAATGCATACTCCAACACAAAGGACTACAGGAAGAAGGATACATGGTCAAACCAACCCCTGAAAAGTCAAATAACAAATTTTCAAAAACAGGAAAAAAAAAAAAAAGAATAACTTAGGCATTAATAAACGATTGTGGAATATAAAAGTTCAAAGCACAGGAACAGTGCAACATTCTCGCAAACAGACATACTCATATCAGAAAAAAAAAAATTACAATTCCAGAACTGTAAGACAGCTTAAGACGCGTGGGATATAAACGGAAAGGCTATAAGCCTGCTCCATGTGCCCCTCGTATTGTGGATTGCATAGCATTTCTGGCAGCTGTAGTAGTAGGACTAAAGTCTGTGAAGAAATAGATATGCTGACCACCAAAAGAAAGATTAGTAATTTCCCTTACCTCTTTTAAAACATTTTGATGGTCATTGTAGTCGAGGAATTTAACTATCAGCACCCTCAGTTTATGAGAATCTTGACTGTGAGACGGATTGAACCCATGTAATGTGGGTTGGGGGATGAGGGGTATACAGTTGACCGCAGTTTTTTTTTTTTTCAAAAATTCCTATGTACTGCTGCCCTCCAAATTCTTTTTGATCCCAATAATATTTGCATTATTCGACAATTTCAGGCCCACCAGTTCAATAAGTTTAGCATTCAGTTTTGCAACTCAATGATCTAAAGACTGGACCTTCTCGTCTTGCTCCCCCAGGGAATTCATCAGCTTACTGAGGTTGTGTGAGAGTTTGGTCTGTTCATCTTTCACAACCTCCACATTTCAGTGAAGTAGAGCTAAATCCTCCTTAAAGCTTGCTTGAATTGAGTTCCATGTTGCAGCAAGCTGCTCACTAACAAAGGACTTTTATTTAAAGAGGGCCATTATTCCTGCTCCAGAGGTTCAGAGTGTGGAGAGATGACATTTTTCAATTCTGGGGTAAGTGTATAGTATTTGAAAGTCAAGCAGTTTTATTTATGGGGGATTAATAGCAAATAATTGAGAAAGAGGATGGACGGCACTGAGAGCCATCGAACCATACTTCCATCCGTAACAGTGGTCAATGCAATCTCTCATTCCAAAGTTGTTTTATTGGGTGACAGGGAACAGTCTGAGATGACTTTCGCTTTGTGACATGATGCATTATCATGCTGGAAGTACCCATTAGAAAATGGATAAATTGTGTCTATGAAGGGATATACATGGCCAGCAGCAATGCTCAACCAGGCCGTGGCACTCAAGCAATGATTGATTGGTATTTTCTTGCCCAAAGTGTGCCAAGAAAACATTCTGCATACCATCACACCACCACCAGCCTGGACTGTTGGCACAAGTCAGGTTGGGCAGATGGATTCTGACCCTTTCATAAGTGTGCTTCAGCAGAAATTGAGATTTTCCAGTTTTCAGCTGTCCGGTTTTGGTGAGTCTGTGTCCACTGCAGCCTTAGCTTTATGTTCTTGGCTGATAGCAGTGGAAACCAATGTGGTCTTCTGCTGTTGTAGCCTAGCTGCCTTACAGTTTGACTTGTTGTGCATACCAAGATGCTTTTCTGCTCACCACATTTGTACAGATTGGTTATCTGCTTTTCTGTCTGCTCAAACCAGTCTGGCCATTCTTCTGTGACCTCTCTCATCAACAGGGCCTTTCCTACCATGAAGATGCTGCTCACTGCCAAAATCATTGCAATCACGTTTCCCACATTCTGGTGTTTGATGTGAACATTAACTGAAGTTCCTGACCTGTATACATATGATTTTTAGGCAGAAAATTGCATGGATTAGCAGGTGTACAGGTGTTCCAAATAATTTGCTCAGTGAGTATACAGTACATAAATTGCTTCATTATTTCTTGTACAGTTTGGTGTGTGTTACCCGTATTTCTTATTGTAGATGGGAGATGCCACTGAAGGGTGAAATCGAATGAATGTCATAAATAAAGCAAAGAAGAGTAAATGAAACAAAGCCATAATACTAACGAATAGCTTCATTAGACAAATAATAATAGAGGATGAGGTCAGGAAAAAATTATGAGGAATAATAATAGACAGAATAGCTTATTGTGCCTGTGGATTAGTGAAAGATGACAAATGCAGGATGTTCTTCCTTCTACAGGTTGCTAAAGCGCAGAGGTACAACAAATCACTTCCCAAAAACACTTTTGTCAATTAAGAACCCAAGCAATTTTCATTGTATTTTATTTTGATTTTGCCTGCTATTTTGGATGGACCAGGTATAATAAAATGTGCTAAGAAAATTACACAATGAAACGTTTCAAAGAGAAAACCTGGAATTAAAACCACACTTTTATAAATCTCTGCTCTTCAAATGTACAATAGTGGATTATTTCTGCAACATTCTTTTTTTGTTATTTAAATTTTCAGACAATCTTTCTTTGTAGGCCCCTGGTGACTGATTAATAAAGTGATGCTTCCCACTTTCAGAAATTGCAGTTTGGTGTGTTGGAAAAATAAAACACCACTTTACAGTACGGGCTTCAGCCAAGAAGATTTTTACACTTCAAATTTCATTAAAATGAAGTATTCTTTACAAAGCTTGCATTAACATCAGAGGGTCCATCTGATGGTACTCTGAACAACTCAGTAACTGTTCATGACTCAATATTTCATGCTATTGTGAAAGGAAAACACAAATCATTTACCAGTATTAAAATTTTAAAAGCTTAGTCAATGATCCTTATCTCTTGGAACAGCTCTCTGTAATTATTAAATTTCTCATAGCAGAGTGGTAAATAATTGACATATACTGATGAGCTCAACTATGTAATACCTCTAGCTATGCTGCCTCATGGCTCAAATCCTAGCATGGCTACTGTGTTTTTTGAGTCTGTATGTTCCCCATTTTTACAAAGGTTTTTCCTTGGCACTCAACATTTACTTCCACATTCCAAAAACACGCATGTTAGGTTGAATATTTATTTATAACTGGCCTGAAACTGGTGCATTTGGGTGTGCAAATCTACCATGCAAAGAGAACTGGCATTCCACCCAGGACTCTTTTCTGCCTTGCACCCAATACTGCGGAGATGAAGTTTAGCATGCTGGCACAATGGTTAATGCTACTGCCTCCCAGGATCCAGATTTCATTACAAGTTTGGTCAATGTATGTGTGTAATAAAATATACATGTTCTCTTTAGGTTGGCATTGATTTATTTGCTCACTTCTTCCCACATTCCAGCAATCTGTATGTTAAGTTAATTCATGACTGGCATTGCATGACTGTATGTGGGCATGTGTGAATGTGTGATTTGAACAGTACACAGACTAGACTGTTGGTTTTTTAATCTGCTACATAAAACACATAGCTCCATACTTTAAGACACATAAAATTCAGAATATCTTACAAAAGACACCATTAAAACAGGATCAAGTCTTCTGCTGAACATTTAATTACAGTTACCATTATAGTTGTACGTTAAAGAATACAGAAGGATATCGGTAAATATAAATATCGTCACCAATCTTTATGTGAATAAAATGTGATAGAACAGGGGCACCAGTGGGCTCCAAACCCCAAACACGAAGAAACAATACAGTCCCAGGTTCAAATCAAAGGGTGTTTATTATACATAATACCTCTTGAAGGTAACAAAAGCACAAGTTTTCTCTCCTCCAGTTCACCTCTCCTTTCTCCACTGCACTGCCCTCCTCCAGTCGAGTGTTGCCTTCCTCCCTCCCAGCTCACTCAACTCACCTGGACAAGGGCGTGCACTCCCTTTTAATTGTGGACCCGGGAGTACTTCTAAGTGCTAGGGCTTTGCCCATTGAAGTACTTCCAGGGCAGGTCTGCTCTGACAGACTACATTTCCCTACTGGTTTCCAAGAGGGTACCAATATCCAGGGCCGCTGTCCTGGAAGAATAAATAGTCCCCAGCAACTGTTCTTCCCTATCCTTCCTTATTTATCCAGGCCAGGAAAGGTACCGTAAATATAACCATTCAGGACGATTGTCCATCTACCTGGGTGTTCTGTCCGAGTGAGGGAACTCTTCCTTTGGCTGGGATGTCTGTCCATATACTTGGCAAGTCTCATTCGGGTAAGGCCCCTTTCTCGCTCTCGGTCAGGATGCCTTTCTGTCCACTTGTAGCCTCCTGTCCAGGTAAGAAACCTTCACCTCTTCTGGTAAGGATGCCCGTCCATCTGATATGGCACTTACAAAAAGTAATCTACTTAAGCTACCCACTTATCTAATGAGAACACTGTTTCATATGTCTCCATTAAAATCTTCTTAATGTCCTTATTACAGTGTGGTCCAGATCTAATTATGCAGATCCAGATCGTCTGGATGACTTTGATTTATGTGGGGACGATTCCAGTTCGGGGCAAAGACGATTCAATCATGTCGCCAGTTCGCACACTTCTCGATGGTCCAGGATTTTTTGGGTGATTTTCTAGGTAACAAACTTAATAAGTTATAGCGTAATGAAAATTGCATAATAAGATCTGGACCACCCTATATGACTAACCAGACTACTTTGATGTACCACATTCATGGCTTCTGATTTTGTTCCAACTTCCTCAACCAATAAAGCCACCCTTCCCTCTGCATGTTTTGGAGTATCTTTCAGGGGCTTCACAGCCAAACATAATAACATGCTGAAACATATTTTTGGTACATTTCCTGAATTGAACATCATGGACTATTCCAAAATAGGCCATAACTGCTGTTTTGATTTAAGCAAATGATAGAGTCTACAAATCTGCCCTGATCTATGATGGCCTATGTAGTATATATACTGTAGTGTAGCACTGATAGTGGCATCCAACATGTCTCAGTCTGGGGTAGGAGTATTTATTCATTTTTTCCTTAGATTTTGTTCCTTCAGTTACTCATGTAACTTTCACTTGTTCTCTTCAGTATTTGCTTTCTGATACAAACTGTCAACATGGTGATGCAGTGGTTGGAAGTACAGCCTCAAAGCTCCCAGGAGAAGTGTTCTGTCACCAGCAAGTGGAACCATTACCAGTCAACACTACTGGAATCCATGAGATTAAGGTTGATCATATTTTTTTCAACATTACTGGAAATGATGACAAAAGGTAAAGCTACTGATAACATTGAGTTGACGTCTCTTCTAAAAACAGTGAATTGACTGCACAGCAAGGCTGCATAATATAGCTTTGAGAGGGATTATTTCACCAAAGTTATTCTAGAGAGTGCTTCAAAGTTACACACTTGCTATCCTCACAATTATATTCAGTGGGCTAGAACAATGAGTGACATTCATTGCATTTACATGCACTTTGACTGGTTATTCACAAAAACCTGGTTTCTACAATTCCATGTTAACCCATTTTCTAGTTAGAGGAAGCAGGTTATTAGTATCTGAGAAATCAGGTTAGCACGCGTAGATTTCTCTGTAAGCATCCCCAGTTACTAGGCCATGTAAAACACGAATACTTCCAATGTTAAAAACTAGAAAGTACAAAACTGTCTGCTCTGCTACTAAAATGCTACTAAACTACCTGGAAAACCTAACTATAAAATAGTATATGACTTTGTTAAGTTTCAGCTTAGCAAAGACCAATCACAACATGTAATACTACTAGGGTACTACTATAGCTTAAAGAAAATTAAACTCTAAAAGGGTTACAGTATGCATCTGTCTACTTTTCAACATTTAATTATCAAAGCACAAGATAAAATCAAACCACACCAAAGCTGGTAAGATAAGGGCCCAAACTAGCCATAAATCATATATTTGTGCTTGCAATTCTGCACCAAAATTCCAAGCCCTCGAACCTTGCGTATAAAATCTTGCTTAGATTCCATTCTAAAATTCTCAAAAAGGCAAAAAATGGTGTACGGTATGCACAAAAAAAAAAATAGGGTTTATAAAACCATCTGTACACTACGTGCCACACCACACCACTTTATAAATCTCAAATCAGCCTAATAACTATATAAATCTGGCCACATTCCTAAGTGACAGCTTCACTACAAACCATGGGAGAACATAGCAAAGAAAACCAGTGAATGTGAACTTGAGATATCTAATATCTGCAAGTGGTAAAGGGGTGGCCAGAGGAACCTGCTCCCCAAACTTATTTGCACTGTTACTAAAATAAGTCTCAAGTAAAGGGTGTTTTTTCCTCAATTTGTAAGGCCACAGTTTAAGTAAATATGTTAATCAACAAATTAGGTGCACAATGACACAGTGGTAGCACTGCCGCCTCGTAGTTAGAAGTCTGGGGGTTACACCCCGGGTTCTTCTTGTGTGGAGTTTCTTTCAGTTTCCTCCCACATTTAAAAGACATGCAGGTTAGATGAATTGACAATGGTAAATTGTCCCCAGGTATGTATTTGTGTGTGAGTGTTCACCTTGCGATGGGTTGGCGCTCTGTTAAGAGATTGTTTGGTCTGCTCCGGTTACTTTGTGGGATAGGCTCCAGCTGCCCCCTGCCCTGAGGATTGATGGATCAACAAATATTATAACTTCTGTTTCCCACAGCAACTCTCTCTTGCACACTGCATATCCTTAAAACAGTTAGAAAAGTACTCTGTACAATTTCAATTACAGATTAGTGTAATGTTTCAGATATAACTTGAGAAATGTCATTTCAACTTTATTTTCAGTATTTTCCTCTTTTGCACACCTGATAGCTGCACTTGTTGGAAAAACAGATCATCAATAGTCAGCAGAGGTGATTGAAACAACTGCAGCATAGATTAGGATGAAGGTGCTGCTGATATGAAAGTTGGAGAAAATCTCCATCATACATCACACAAAATGTTTAAAACACACGCTCCGAAAGGTGCAGTGCACAAAACCAAATCGGAAACAACAAATGCAAAACAAGCAGCATGGAAACAAACCCAATTGTGCAAAGAAATCAGTAAGCATGAAAACAAAAAGAACAGCTCTTTACCCAAATCGAAGCAGGAAAGAGCTGAAAGTACATCACAATTCAATCATACCGTTTCAGCATGTGGTCTGATGCAAGTAAGGACGGCAAAATGTAAAAGAAATCTCGTCTTTTTTGTATGTTTATTTTTAATATACAGTATTTTGACAAAAAAGAGGTTTATTTGACTTCATCATGGCTAATGAACTTGAGACACGGTCTAATGTCAAATAAATAAATAATAGAAAATGCTTTACCTTTCAAATCAATTAACTAACAAATGTTGCACTATGAGTACATTCTCTTACTTGTTAAAATAAGAATGTGCTTAGAATAAGAAAGTAGAAACTTCTGAAAACAACATATTTTTTTTATTATTTAAATATCATTAACATTATGTTAACATATGACAAAAATATATGAATTATGGCCTGTTTGGCTCCTCATAGTATGCATATGACTATAAAATACTCTCAATTCCAAGATATGTTCCCTTGTTTAATGCTCATGTGATTTTGATGCACGGCGGCACACATGTGCATGTAAAGAAAAATAATAAAAAGGAGACTGCAAGACCAATGTGTTCCCTGGACAAGAAGTTTCAGAGAGTGTTGTTATTTTTCTTCCGTCAGTATATTACCCAAATGTACATTGTTAATAATTTTCTTGCCATTGCACAAATATTTAGTCTACGTGTCAACAGGTTATGGGCCAAGTACACACGTGAGTTAATTGGCAAGTAATTTCGAGTAAATGGCATGGTGGGTACTGCAGATGCACGGAGTGCTGGAATCAAGAAGAGAGAACAAGGTAATCGATGGTGTAGGTTAGTGTTCGACGGAGATGAGAAGAACTATCAACTGTGTGAAACAAAATTTTCGGCCATCTTCGGTTACAAGGGCTGAAAGAGACCATACTGCAAAAGCCAAGCAGAGAGGAAGACGCCGAAAGAAATGGTGAGACCTATGCTGAATTAATAGAGTTTCTGGATGATAAGAGCCTCTCCCTCATTATGCGAGAGGCTGCAGATGAAGGCAGAAAAGCGTTAAAAATCTTAAGAGACTATTACGCTGGTAAGGGCAATCCAAGAATAAATAGTTTGTACACTGAGTTGACCTCATTACAGAAGACGCATGGAGAAGACTTGAGTGATTATATAATATGTACAAAGAACTCCATTACAGTGCTAAGAAGTGCAGGGAAAGCATTAAGTGATTGTCTCCTGATAAGCAATGATTTTGAAGGGACTTCCAGAAATGTTTAAGCCGTTTACTGTGTATGTGATGCATAGCAATGAAACTATGACCTTTGCAGACTTCAAAGTAAAATTGAGAAGTTATGAAGACACAGAGAAATACAGTGTTTGTGCATCACATGATCATGTGATGAGAGTACAGGTACAAGAAAAGCCCAGCGATCCAGGCAAAGCTGTGTGGATATTAACAGTATGTGCTACAGTTGTGGCCAGGAAGGACATATAGCCAGAGTATGTCCGAACAAGCATTTTGGACAGACCCAGTGGTGTAGCTGGTGCAAAAGTAAGACACATAGAGATGCAATGTGCCGAAGGAGATGGCAGGACAAAGAAAATGCAAAGCAGATGGATGAGGAGGACAATGAACACACTTATGCTTTCAAGGCAAGTGAAATTCTGAGCCAGCCAAGGCTGAAGCTGAAGGGCTTGATGGTCAACACAGGACCAACATCACACATCATTACAGACATCAAAAGGTTTAAGACATCTGATGACAACTTCCAGCCAGAGAGGCACATCATGGTGTTGGTAGATAGAAGTACTGTAGAACCAAAGGAGTCATGCAACAAAGTGGAGATGCGGAGGTGGAGCTGATTGACAGCAGAGGACAACAATGCACAGCAACACTTAGAGGGGCTCTATACATTCCCTTGTACCCGCAGGACATTTTCTCAGTAAAAGCAGTGATGGCCAGCGGAGCCAGTGTGATCTTCCAGAAAGAAAGAGATATCATTCAGCTCAAAGATGGTAATTCATTTGACATCAAAGAGTATAACAGACTGTACTTCTTGAACACGGTATGTGATGAAAACAATGACAATTGTAAGAGCTGTCAGGATGTGCAGACATGACATGAAATTTTTGGCCATTGTAATTATGATGACATACTGTAGCTACAACATTGTTGATGGGTTAAAAATCAAGGGTAAAGTTGATAAGACCAGTCTTTCCTGTGAAGTGTGCATTCAGGCAAAATTTACCCAGAGTAGAAACAGATGTCCCAAAAAAAGAGCCAAAGAAGTACTTGAATTAGTTCACACATATTTAGCAGGTCCAATTGACCCAGCATCAAAGGGGGGGAGACAAATATGTGATGATATTCACTGATGACTTTATCTATTTCTTGAAGGATAAAAGCAGCACTGTGGTAGATTTGGAATAGTTTATTGCTGACAGTGCCCCTAATGGGAAAAATCAAATGTGTGTGGTCAGATAATGGTACAAAATTTTATGTATGAATGCTTTAAATCACTGCTTATCAAAAATGCTATCAGGCATGAGACTTCTACACCATACTCACTTCACCAGAATGCTACTGCTGAATAACAGTGGAGAACACTATTTGACATGGCCAGGTGCATGCTCATTGAAAGTAACCTCCCCAAAGAGCTATGGATGTATGCGGTACAAACAGCAGCAGTACTATCCATATACTGGAAGGGTCTTAAAGCACAGAGTAGTGGAATTTATTAGGAAGAGTAGGACAGAGCAGAGCACACAGACCGACCAGGAACAGATTGATGACAGTGATGATTATGACCTGAGGAGGGGTAACACTAGGCAGATTAGCAGAATTATTGTTAGTTCTGACATTACTGATGAAAATCCAGTACAGGTTCATGGAAATCAAACTGGAGCAGATAACCAAGACAATTCACAAGCCAATCCTGGTACACGCTATCCCAGCAGAGAGCATAGGAAGCCAACGTACTTAGATGATTATGTATTTGATGAAGACAACAACGACTAAACAATAGTTAATATTGATTATTGTTACAGTATTATGAGTAATGTGCCGCAAACATTTACAGAAGCTGTAAATTTCCAATCAATCCAGCAAGTGGAAGAATGCAATGAAGGAAGAAATAGATTCGTTGAAAGAAAACAAGACTTTCACGTTAATCACCTCACCTGAGGGTAAAAATGCAATGGGGTTCGACGGGTGTATCTTTTAAGAACAACTCGGATGGTTCTGAGACATACAAAGCAAGATATGTAGCTATAGGGTACAGTCAGGTGGCAGGAGTAGATTATGAAGAAACTTCCCAACTGCAAATATGACAAGCATAAGAGTTTTGATTCAAATAATTGTTCAGAATGGTATGTTGTTACAGCAGATGGATGTAAAAACTGCACACTTGCATGCACTGATAGACTGTGAAGTGTATATGGAAGGTATGGAAGGCTGCTGTAACGAATGAATAGCAATGTGAGAGCAAATGGGGGTGTTTACTATGAGGGGCCAATTAAGTATGCACGCAAACTGATAGTAAATATTCATAAACCAATAGTGTTTACATGTAAACTAATGGATTACGCACAAAAATATATGAATTATGGCCTGTTTGGCCCCTCATAGTATCCATATGACTGTAAAATGCTCTCAATTGCAAGATGTGTTCCCTTGTTTAATGCTCACGTGATTTTGATGCACGGTGGTGCGCATGTGCATGTGAAGAAAAATAATAAAAAGGAGACTGCAAGACCGGCGAAGTTTCAGAGAGTGCTGAGTTATTTTTCTTCTGTAAGTATATTACCCAAGCGTACATTGTTAATAATTCACCTACCAATGCACTGGCATTTAGTCTACGTGTCTTACTTGTGCATTTTTCTGTATTTTCAATGTCTTAATGTAAGACAGAATATTTTAAATTTATATTACAATTTACAACATTTGACATGGTTCATGATCGAAATGAGTAGGAGTACGCCTGTGACTCAAAAACTGCAATTCTTTTTATGGTTCATCTGCCCCTTCCAAACCCTCAGACACCATCCTTGCATTCCAAACTACTGTGTGATAAAATAAAGGAAAGGGATGATCAGGGCCACCATGCAACGCTTGTCTAACACTTTTCAGCATATTACTTGCATGAAAGTGCTTTCCGTTTACAAAAGTAAATTAACTTTGTGATGGTGCTTTTATCGCAACGTGTGAGTCAACTGCATTGATTACATCAGGAAAATCAGCAATCACTCCAATTGCCATTTGATCCCAATCTGCCCACCCTGACCATAAGGAAAGTTGATGTAACTGGTTGGCATCTAAATTACACCATCCTACTGAGACTAGACTCAGGGATGACAAAGAGATGCTGACCTGTCATTCAATTTACGCTGGAAAGCGCCCATCGCCAAACATCCAACAGTTGTTAAAACATAACGTAACACGGTTTGCATGGTTTTTGTAATCGAGGTTCAAATTCAGCACATAACTCCAAGAGGAGTCATAAGCCAGAAAAATCAGAATCCTTAAAAACTCGCTCCTTGAGTAGCCTGCCTCTCCATAACAGCTAACACTGACATTGCCAGTCATGTCGTACTGCGTACACTTTTTACAGATAAAACAGGCTACACGCTAAAGCAAATAACCTTAAACGGATGCATAAGGCGTTTCTACCAACACTGAAGACAGCTTTGTTGAGATATTATGTAAATGCATTGATAAAATTAGTTCAAGAACGTTGGAAAAGCGCAATGAAATCACATTTCTTTTGTTCCCTGTTATTATCCGGATGCCTGGAGTCCCTAAAATGCCAACATCAAAAAGTTTGCATGATTTACGGATGGCTAAAAGTTGTCGTAGCTACCGATTTTCACGCCAAGTGTGTGCTTTATAAATAGCGACTATTGCATAAGAAATGGCTCGTGCACGTTCCCGAGCGAAAGTAAGTTATATACATGAGGAACCAGATCTGGAGCCCCAGACCTGTACTATGAGGTAATTCAACAAAGAACAACAGCTTACTTTATATTCTCTGTTGCATTACTGAATGTAGATACTACAATAGTGTTGTTCTTTTTTAAGAGTTATGGTACCCAGGAATAGAGTTGGAATAATTATACAATGAAAGTAATCCATTAAAATGACTAATTACTTTCTAAAATTGTAGTGAAATGACTTTACTCGTTATTTCCTGGAAAAGGGTAATCACATTATTAATTATGTACTTTTACATTTCTGTCTAAACCCATACAAGTATCATTTGGAAATTACAACCATATGTAGGCCTACCATGCAGCACGTAAAAGTATTTTGTTAAAAAAAATGTTAATAATAAATAAATCTTAATTCATTTTACATCTAAAAATAAATGGAGATATCCATTTGAACACTTAAAAACATGGAATCAGA
Source organism: Erpetoichthys calabaricus (assembly GCF_900747795.2). Lineage (NCBI taxonomy): Eukaryota > Metazoa > Chordata > Cladistia > Polypteriformes > Polypteridae > Erpetoichthys > Erpetoichthys calabaricus. The sequence goes on from NC_041395.2 coordinate 206,120,644, forward strand.
AACTGGTCAAATGATCGTAGTGGCCAGCAGATAAGAGCACTTTTTTATCGGGTAGCCTATTTACAAGCATTATTTATTGTGTAATTAAACTTGAACTGGCAATCAAAAAAGAAGCCTTAACATATTGTAATTAATTATCTTATATTCACTAATAATTAGGGTAAATGTTCAGCGTCCTGCCTGTACACTGATATGTACTTCCATTTTCACGGGAATGTTAAGACAGAAGTGACCGACGAAAGTCGAAGTGCATGTCGGGACACTGCACTGCATTTTTGGACACTTACGTTTGCACTTGAGTGGATATCGAAGATCTTCTTTTGCTTCTGTAAATATTATTTCCCATGAGCTTTTAAATCAAGAGAATACTCTTTTAATATGTTGTTGAACTGAAAATTCATTATCTGTCAAATTAACGCTCAATGTTTTATCTACAGTATGTGAAACAACCGGCGCCCACAATACGGCTACAGTGTCCGCTGAACAAAAGAAACAAGACAGAGGAACGTAAGGGATAGCATAACCGATGAACGGTGGTTCCTAAATGCATGGTGTCATCGAAACAGACAGACTTACTTTGTACCATTTTGCCCATTTTAATAAATCAGCATTTCGCTGTGCTAGTTTCAAGTGTGTTAATGACGAAAAAGACTACAGTACAATAGTGAAGGTAAACCAACTATCATATAATGTTGTAAAATAAGGCACATCGCCTACTCACATCTGACATCGTCGTAAAGTTCAAAGTGCTTTAAAATTACGCCTATGTGAGACTGTGGATGTGCAGTACAAATCAGCCTCGGGTACACGAATCTTGTAGGCACTCTAAATTCCTAAAGGATATGTGAGATTAAATGCCTGCCCTTCAAGACATTTACAGCATATATACAGTATATATATATATATATATATATATATATTGTGGCAAGTGGCTGGGAGTGGTACCCAGCCGGGACGCCCAGAAGGACCGGAGGAGTGCTTATGCCTCCTCCAGACCACAAGGGGGTGACCACCCTGGTGGCTTTGGGGACCACAGGAACAGAGCTAAGAAGCCCTGTAGGGGCCCATGGTCACTGCCAGGGGGCGCCCAGATGCCTAAGAAGCCCTGGCCTTCCGCACTTCCGCCACACCTGGAAGTGCTGGAGGGAAGAAGACCAGGGGCACTCAGAGTACTTCCGGGTGCACAGCTGGCACTTCCGCCACACCAGGGAGTGCCGGCAGTTGCTCATTGGGAGGCACCTGGAGCATATCCGGGTGGGTTTAAAAGGGGCGGACTCCTTCCATTCGATGGTTGGAGTCGGGAGAGAAGCGGACTGAGCTCGGAGGAGAGGAGTGGAGGCGGACCAGAAGAGAGAGGCATTGGAAAGAGGCCCGGACTGGAAGTGTTCATCATTTATTTTCATCAATCAACAAAATACAGTGAATGAACAAAAGAGAAATCTAAATCAAATCAATATTTGGTGTGACCACCCTTTGCCTTCAAAATAGCATCAATTCTTCTAGGTACATTTGCACACAGTTTTTGAAGGAACTCGGCTGGTAGGTTGTTCCAAACATCTTGGAGAACTAACCACAGATCTTCTGTGGATGTAGGCTACCTCACATCCTTCTGTCTCTTCATGTAATCCCAGACACACTCGATGATGTTGAGATCAGGGCTCTGTGGGGGCCATACCATCACTTCCAGGACTTCTTGTTCTTCTTTACGCTGAAGATACAGTAGTTCTTAAGGACTTTGGCTGTATGTTTGGGGTCGTTGTCATGCTGCAGAATAAATTTGGGGCCAATCATACGCCTCACTGATGGTATTGCATGATGGATAAGTATCTGCCTGTATTTCTCAGCATTGAGAACACCACTAATCCTAACCAAATCTCCAACTCTATTTGCAGAAATGCAGCCCCAAATGTGGAAGGAACCTCCACCATGCTTCACTGTTGCCTGCAGACACTCATTATTGTACCACTCTCCAGCCCCTCGATGAACAAACTGCCTTCTGCTACAGCCAAATATTTCAAATTTTGACTCATCAGTCCAGAGCACCTGCTGCCATTTTTCTGCACCCCAGTTCCTATGTTTTCGTGCATACTTGAGTCGCTTGGCCTTGTTTCCATGTCGGAGGTATGGCTTTTTGGCTGCAACTCTTCCATGAAGAACACTTCTGGCCAGACTTCTCAGGACAGTAGATGGGTGTACCTGGGTCCCACTGGTTTCTGCCAGTTCTGAGCTGATGGCACTGCTGGACATCTTCCGATTTCGAAGGGTAATAAGCTTGATGTGTCTTTCATCTGCTGCACTAAGTTTCCTTGGCCGACCACTGCGTCTACGATCCTCAACGTTGCCTGTTTCTTTGTGCTTCTTCAAAAGAGCTTGAACAGCACATCTTGAAACCCCAGTCTGCTTTGAAATCTTTGTCTGGGAGAGACCTTGCTGATGCAGTATAACTACCTTGTGTCTTGTTGCTGTGCTCAATCTTGCCATGACATGAAACTGTCTCCACAACCTCACCTTGGTAGCAGAGTTTGGCTGTTCCTCACCCAGTTTTAAGCCTCCTACACAGCTGTTTCTGTTTCAGTTAATGACTGTGTTTCAACCTACGTGTGACATTGATGATCATTAGCACCTGTTTGATATAATTGGTTGATCATACACCTGACTAGAATCCTACAAAATCCCTGACTTTGTGCAAGTGTACCTATAAGAATTGATGCTTGTTTGAAGGCAAAAGGTAGTAACACCAAATATTGATTTGATTTAGATTTTTCTTTTGTTCGCTCACTTTGCATTTTGTAAATGGATAACAATAAACAATCATTATTTCAATTTCTGAAAGCATTCTTTGTTTACAGCATTTTTTCATACCTGCCTAAAACTTTTGCACAGTACTATATATATATATATACACAGTCATATTAAAAAAGTTTGGGAATCCCTCTTAATTCTTTGGATTTTTGTTTATCATTGGCTAAGCTTTCAAAGTAGCAACTTCCTTTTAATATATGACATGCCTTATGGAAACAGTAGTATTTCAGCAGTTACATTAAGTTTATTGGATTAACAGAAAATATGCAATATGCATCATAACAAAATTAGACAGGTGCATAAATTTGGGCACCCCAACAGAGATATTACATGAATACTTAGTTGAGCCTCCTTTTGCAAATATAACAGCCTCTAGATGCCTCCTATAGCCTTTGATGAGTGTCTGGATTCTGGAAGGAGGTATTTTTGTACATTCTTCCATATAAAATCTCACAAGTTCAGTTACATTTGATGGCTGTCAAGCATGGACAGCCTGCTTCAAATCATCCCATAGATTTTCGATGATATTCAAGTCAGCGGACTGTGACGGCCATTCCAGAACATTGTACTTCTCCCTCTGCATGAATGGCTTTGTAGATTTCGAACTGTGTTTTGGATTATTTTCTTGTTGGAATATCCAACCCCTGAGTAACTTCAACTTTGTGACTGATGCTTGAACATTATCCTGAAGAATTTGTTGATATTGGGTTGAATTCATCCGACCCTCGACTTTAACAAGGGCCCCAGTCCCTGCAATAGCCCCACAGCATGATGGAACCTCCACCAAATTTGACAGTAGGTAGCAGGTGTTTATCTTGGAATGCGGTGTTCTTCTTCCACTATACAAAGCGCTTTTTGTTATGACCAAATAACTCAATTTTTGTCTCATCAGTCCAAAGCACTTTGTTCCAAAATGAATCTGACTTGTCTAAATGAGCATTTGCATACAACAAGCGACTCTGTTTGTGGCGTGAGTGCAGAAAGGGCTTCTTTCTCATCACCCTGCCATACAGATGTTCTTTGTGCAAATTGCGCTGAATTGTAGAACGATGTACAGATACACCATCTGCAGAAAGATGTTCTTGCAGGTCTTTGGAGGTGATCTGTGGGTTGTCTGTAACAATTCTCACAATCCTGCGCATATGCTGCTCCTGTATTTTTCTTGGCCTGCCAAACCTGGGTTTAACAGCAACTGTGCCGGTGGCCTTCCATTTCCTGATTACATTCCTTACAGTTGAAACTGACAGTTTAAACCTCTGCGATAGCTTTTTGTAGCCTTCCCCTAAACCATGATACTGAACAATCTTTGTTTTCAGATCTTTTGAGAGTTGCTTTGATGATCCCATGCTGTCACTCTTCAGAGGAGAGTCAAAGGGAAGCACAACTTGCAACTGACCACCTTAAATACCTTTTCTCATGATTGGACACACCTGTCTATGAAGTTCAAGGCTTGACGATCTAATCCAACCAATTTGGTGTTGCAAGTAATCAGTATTGATCAGTTACATGCATTCAAATCAACAAAATTACAAGGGTACTCAAATTTTTGCACAGCCAGTTTTTCACATTTGATTTAATTTCATAAAACTAAATAATGCTTCACTAAAAATCTTTGTTCGGAAAACACCCCAGTACTCAAATGTTCCTAGGAAATGAGACATACCACTGTTATCTTTTTTGTTGAAAGTAGAGTAAATTATTATGCAGGCTGAGAGGGGTTCCTAAACTTTTTCATATGACTGTATATAAATATACACACATACACCTTTTATTGGCTAACTAATAAGATTGCAATATGCAAGCTTTCGAGGCAACTCAGGTTCCTTCTTCTCTTGCCTTGTATTTCCTGACACACTCCACAAAGATGTGCAGTTTAGCTTGTGACCCTAAGTTACCCATGTGTGATTGCTGGTTGGTGTGTGCTCGAGTTTGTCTTGCACTGAACCAGTGGCGCATCTTGGGAGTGTTTTCTGTCTTACACCCTTTGCTGCTGGCATAAAGTTTGGTCTTCACTACTCTCATCTGGATACGCAGGTTAGAAGATGGATGGATGAATTGTTTTACAAGTCTTATTTAATTTAAATAAGCTTAATTTTTAATTTAGATGGTGTTCTGTTTGAATGATACACTATGCAGTAATGCAATAAAATATTTAATGTACAATTTGAAATTTACATGCAAATGATGGTAAATGTATCTATTACACTTTAACATGTCTTTCCTGTTCATTTGTTTTTCATTGTTTATTTCCCATAACTACTCTCTGCCATTTTCTTTTCTGTCTGCAACGAATGTGAAACAAAGACACCCTTCTCTGTATTTAGAAGTATGTAAGAAATTTGTTTTTAAAAAATGAATTTATATCACACAGTGGAATGAGACTTTATGTTGGTGATTAATCAAGTGTCATTTCATGAAACATAGTTACTGCGTAGTCCCAGTATCCATCCATCCATCTCTCTATTTTCTGAACAACAGTTAATCAGAAAGTACTAAACCAAAGAAGCTTTAGAGTTCTCTGCTGTGTCTTTCTGTCATGTTTCACTGACATTTACCTTTTTATTATAGTGGAGCATTACCACTTGGTATACTTTATTTTGTTCTGCTTGTGGGTATGACAGACTATAAGGTCGTCCATACAATTTTACCAGGAAGAGAAGATACTTAATAAAGGTTGATCAAACAGAAGTTGCTGAGGAAAAGATCCAACAATGGGGAGAGAAGAGCAGCAGTCTGGTGCAGAACTGGTGATTGTCAGTGCATTTTTAAAAATAATGGTTCTTTAATGGCATTTTATGGTTCTTTACTGGGTTTTGTGGTTCCTCATTGACCAATTGCTTGACAAAACATAATTTCATTCTAGGAAGGGTTCTTTGCGTATGAAATTGGTTCTATGTGCTTTGAAAAACTTCCTAATATTTAGAAAAAAAAAATCTTTAATGTGTGGTAGGCTACCTACATTAACAGATTAAGAAAACCAAAAGTTAGCCTGTGTTACTATCCTTTTTAAATCATGAGTTATTGGTATTTCACAAATCTGTTACCATCTATTCATGGCTAATTACAGTATGGAGGCTGTTATAAATCTAAATAAACTGAGTTTTTTTTTCTGGAAATTTCATGTAGATAGGCCTTTCTGGAACCAAAAATGGTTCCCCTATGGCATCGCTCTGCAGAATCACTTTGGCGCCTTTATTTTTAAGAGTGTGTTTGTAAGTAACTGCTGTCTGCTGCTGGGCTTTGGCAGATTACTTTTTTTGCCCATCTCCCTGTAGACCTCACACCCTGAAGTAAATAGGTTTATGAGATTTAAAAGCCACAGAGTAAAAAAACTGTGTACTCAGGCAGGTTTTTAAAAGACTTTTCTAGGTGACAAAAGTTACTAAATGAAGTCCATAAAAGGTTTCCATTGTACTTTACCACCATCTAGTGGAATAGAGGATTATTGCTGATATACAGTAAGCGTGCAGTTAGATGATATACTGTATCTTACTACGGTTCTGTTTTGAACTTGCTCTTGCACACTTAATAATATTGCTTCATTTTTGCCTTTCCCCCCCCCCCCCCCCCAAGTATATGGGGTGGTCACCCCAAACCTTCATGTTTCTCCTTGTGATTTATTTCTACAAATGACACAGTAATGCAAAGTTTTTAGCAGTGGATCTCCAACTGAATGTTTATGCAGTGACGCAGAGATCTAGCAAACGAATAGCCGATGTCTGTTCAGTGTAAGGCTGTAAAACTGATTAAATCTTCTTTTTTCCTTATGGGTATTGACGTGGGTAATTGTAAAATCAACATTAATATTGCTACATGTAAACATACACAAATTGTGTTATTTGTGCATGGCTTTTTTTCTGCTTGTTTCTTAAACTAAATAAAAACTTTGACTTTCAAATGTTTATTTATGTTTGGTATTAGTTTGTATCATGCATTATTTATATTATCTTGGCTTTTATTTCTATTGTATTCCTTTGACATTTTGTGAAGCACTGTGAGCATTCAAAAGGTGCTATATAAATAAAATGTATTATTATTATTATTAATAATAAAATTTATTATTATTATTAAAAATAATAATACTAATAATGATACTACTAATAATAATAATAATACACAGTGCTATGAGATCAGGTTTCAGTGGTAATCTGGGCAGTGTATGTATGAAGTTTACATGTTCTCCTCATGTCTATATGGACTGAGTGTGCATAACTTCAGATATTGTTTTATAGCTGGATGCTACAATTGTGCTCAGCTCTCTGAATTACCAAAATCAGTTTATTCTCCCATGTGTTGTTATATTACATCACTTCAGTTTAGGCTCATAGGAAGCTACCCATATTTTGCATGTTGCTTATTAAGTGAATGATCTGAGATGTTGTTATAATAGATGTATTTAATGTAAATGGTATGCTTGTAGAAATACAACATACACATGAAAATACTTTAATTTCGATTTCTGCTATTACTGTTATTAACACAGTTGAATTAGTGACTAAAAAAACATTTCAAAAAATGAGCAAAGTAAGTTTTTACACTTTTTAAATTTGCAAAACAGTGTCTGTCTGGACATTTTTAGAAAGTAATATAAAACTTATAAAAATATTACAAAAACTGAAAGTTAATTACTGAAAACTGAAACTAAATAAACACAAAAAATGAAAAAGTAAAATTAGAAAATGGCCAAAAACTAAACTAAAACTAAAAAATTTCTTTAAAAAAAAACACCACTACCTAATCAGCCCTGGGAGGAATTGTCTAAGGATTTTAAAATAGATTTGCCTTTTTACAAAACAAATGCATTTATCTTAGTAGCAACTGATCATTTTTCTTTAGGTCTTATTGATTAAAAAAAATTACCTACTGTTGTGAATTGGTTCCATTTCTAATTTTTTCTGACTTTTATGTGGTAAATGGGTGGATTTTTAATTTATTTTAGTTTTTGGAACATGCAGATTTAAATTCTGATAACTGTTTACTTTCATTGACTTTATTGAATTTGGTTGAATTATTTTTGTGCATTTTGGGCTCAATTTTGTTTTTCAGAAGTGTCACCATTTTGTGGAGCGGTTGCCACAGCATTAATGGATAAATGATCCAAAAGTGAGAAGTTGTGACATCACCGGGCTGTGGATACAAATGTCACCACAATAACATCCAATTTATCTATGTTTAAAGAATGAAAACTAAGAGAATGGTGCATTGTGCTTTTGATTGTGTTCTTAGCAAAAAATGCTTGCACACAAAATACAGCATTGACTAAGAAACAGAATTCAGATTTTTGGCTGGCAACTGAGTGTTTGACTTCCCAGTTATGAATCATTATCTGCTTTCCTGTCTACATCTTATTCTCTATAACTCTATTCCAAATTATTTTCCACCTCACTCTTTCTGGCATAACAACTACTTCCTAGAGGTTAACATATATTTTATAAAATAAATATTTTGATTTCAGAAATTACCTAAATTGATCATTTCAGATATTGGTCCCCAATTTACTTCACGTTTCTGGACTAATTTCTTTATCAAGATTGGTATTTAGGTATATTTTGTAAGAAGAATGACCATAAGACATTGCGAAGGGTTGGGGCAGCCACCTGTATAATTTTTCCTGGCTGCAAAACTAATGTCAAAGCACAGACATGTTCATACAACAGAGTCCAAAACAGAACTGATTCATTCTACACAAGATGGCAGCTTTAAAGGCCTGTAGAGGAAGTGATGTCATCAGGATCAGAACGATCAGAACGTCGTTGGCTGCCCCAGAGCCAGGCAGGATTTCCCTAGAATGGATCGAGATGGAGAATTAGTGCACCTCGTCACCCCCTGGTCCGACATGGAATTACATGCACTCAAGCCCTTTAGTTGTCTCCTAAACACACGTGTGTGACAATTTATAATCAGGATACAATCCCAAAAATAATTCTCAAACTGAAAAGGTTAAGATATTTAGAGAATGTTTTATGGTATACAGTGGACTCTGGATTCTTGCCAGTCCAATTCCAGTGCCATTTTGCCATTGACAGAATTCTCTTGAAACATATTTTGTGTCACGCACGAGCGCATGGGGAGCAGCTTAAGGACCCAATGTGCAACGAGACAAGTTGTGCCAGGGGACAACAGCGGGGTACTAACCTCTCTCTCTTTATTTCCACAGAAAAAATGAAGCACCGCTGCCATAATCTCACCCGGACAACTCCAAGAAACAGAACACTTCCGGTTCCTTTCTTTCCTCTGGTCCCCCTTTGATGACGTCAGCTACCCATCCATCACCACATTTTCCCAGCATCCCACTGTTTTGATTTTCAGTCCACCTCCATAAATTGTCCGTCTACCTGCCCTTCTATGTCTGATGATTTTGTTGAATTGTTTTGACCCGTGTTACAGTATACAGGGCCTAAAAACCCCAAACCTTGACGACTTTGTGGTCTATATTTGTTACATTTGTTTAACTCTGTTGTCAGTTTTGAGCGTGTGTGTATGGTTAAAGACCACACCTTATTGATCTATTTTCTGTCATTTCTTCTGTTCAGAGTTTAATGGACTGTAAATTATGAAATTATTTTTGGTGAATTATGAAATAATTGAAAGTTAATAAGGGATCATCTATGACATGTTGTTTGTAAAATGTATACGTGGGTTAGCCCCTGATTTTCGGATTGGGCAGAGTTTGTGGCTCACAACATAAGTCATCCGCCAGAAAGCAGCATGTCTAAATTATCTTGTTAATTAACTGGACCTTATACTGTCACCTAATGTATTAACCCAGTTAATTACTGTATAATTGTGACTTCATTCACATTTTAAATTTCACCATACATTTCATGTTTCCCAATTAAAACCTGTTCATTCCAGTACTTATAGGGTCACTCCTTCTCCTCCTCCTACTCCATTCTGTAGATGTGACTGGAGAACAGAAATACAAAGCCCATAAAATGTTGAATTCAAATAGTCACATTTATATGGTATTATATCTGGTACGCTGGCATGGTTGTGACCCTAAAATAACTCTTTGGTACCTTTTTGCCTTGTGTCCCAAATATACTTTGCCAATTCTATTACCTTACAGGGAGGGCTCTGTCATGATTGAGGATTTTTTGCCTAGGTGCCATATACAATTCTGTATAGTTTTATTAGTTTAGTTTCATTTTTTAGGTATTATTATTTTTAAATGATATATTTTTGCCTTTACCACTATTTTGTTGTGTTGGAAAGCTCTTGTTGTTGGCAATGATCCCTGGTTGCTAACTAGTGACTACCAGAGGTTGCAATGTGAGACATTATCACTGTGCCAGTATAAAGGTCAGCATTGCAGAAGTCCTGTTGTCCAAGGTACTGAATACAGACTATTTGTGGTGTCATTTAAAGGAAAAACCTCTTAGGAATTCTACACTTTTACATGCTTTTTGATAACAAGTTTGGTTAGCATATTGACTTTAATTTATTAGGTTTCTTTTGACTTTTTGGCTTTGATCTATTTCTGTAATTTGACCACAAGTTGTCCAACATCTCTTTATCTTCTTTGTGTTATTGTTTTGGCAAATTTGCATGTAATGCAAAAAGAAAATACAGTGATCACCATGTCTATCTGTCTGTCCTCATGAAACAGCTTGGCTGCTGTTAAACCAATGCTGTCAAAATTTGGCACGCTTATTCTTCAAAGAAATTTGTCAGGAAATTTACATTTTAATTGAGGCATCTTTAATACAGCACACTGTACACATTTTTTAAATTTCAAAATATCTCATTGAAAAGCATTGACGAATTTTCAAACGTGTCTATCCTGAAACAGAGATACTATACATTCTGGGCGACTTCAATTCCAGATTAGTTTACCGTTTCAAATCTAAAATTATATATTTTGTAAATTTTTCTCTTTTACTCATCCAATAGATCCTCCTGACTGAAAGAGGGGACTCGGAACAAGTTAGTCAAATGCATGCAGGCCACACTGCTGGTACACCAGCTCATTTCTTCTGCTGCTTGAGGTAAGGTAATCTTAAAAGTAAAAAATAAAGTTCCTTATCTAGAAATGATTTTTAAGAAATCAAGAATTATGTAAATAGAAGACCCTGACAATACCATCTTAACATCAGTTCAATTTGAGTCTGATGTCTATGAATGTTATTGAGCTACCACAACATATCTGGGCTGCATTTTTATTACTGTAGAGTTCTGTTAAAAACAATGTGCTTGATATTTTGTCAATTAATATATGTAATGACAATCTTTTATTTGTTAATGTAACTCACTGTTATAGAATAATTAATAACAAAAATGTGATAAATAATTCTGGATGAAATAACTAAAAATGTATAAAATGCTCCAACTTTCAAATCAGTTAACTAAGCTCCCAAAATGTAAGTGAATGTTACACCATGCATACATTTTCTAACTTGTATCATCTGCTTATTCCATTCTGGGAGAATATCTGTGAGGTTCCAGCTTCAAAATGTCTGCACACTTTGACAGAATCTGGAGAAGGTAACAGCCGGTGCACTAAGAGCACTTCAGCATACAGGGAAAGAGAAAAAGAAATAGTAAGAGAGCAAGTGTACATTGTAACATTCACCATGCCAAAATTCAATGGTGGTCTTCTCGCAGAGCCTGACGTGGATTATAACACATGGTATGTATTGTGATTTCTCTCAAGAGGTTTATTGTGATAGCTGTGGAGTGTGTTTCATCTTGCGAGTATTGTTCTCTTTGGATTTTGCTGATTTGTTGACTTTTTGCCTCTGGTTTCCAGATTTTTGTCTTGAGATAGTGATTGGGATTTTTTTTTGGCCTTGGGTTGTCTTTTTATGCATTTCCTTTCTAACATTTGTCTTTTTTCTTTTGTTTCTTTCATTTTTGATTATTTAATAAATTCCTTGAATTTACATAATATTATTTTAGCTTGCCATATTTATCCAGAGATTTTTCAAATCCTTCTCCCTTGATGGGGTATTTTTGTGTTTTGGAACATTTAAAAGTATTTTTGCACTTTTAAAGCTAGTGTCTTATTTTGGGTCTGTGCAGGCCTGAAAACCTGCCTCTTTGTGCCAGCAGATCAGTCCATTCCAGAACACCAGATTTCAATTGACTCAGGCAATCCCAGATTGATCCAGATTAATACACATTCACGGCAAAATTTACAAGCCTTTATGACTCATTGAGTCATTGAGCAGCCCATCAACCAAGGACTTACAAGTCTGAGAAACAGAGGAGACAACCTTCATAACAACAGAGCGAGATATGCTGGTGGCAGTGCTTGGCACACCCAATAAAAGAGGAGCAACACATTAGCAGCAGCCAGCAAGGAAAGGGAGATTGCATGAAGTAATATCACTGAAGGTATGAATGTGTAAAAAAGTTAATCAGTGAAATCCATGTAAACTATGTGTGGTAAATTTTTGGTATTGTGCAAAATGTCCCATGGCGATATTACTTTACATCAAATGTTATATGCCTTCAAGAAATCATTGTATTCCATTTTTGTGAAATTAATGACAACAAGACATGGTGCTCAGCAAACGCAGAATTGTTTTACTTGTTACTGTGAAAAATGTCAGACATTCTCCTGCCTGCACTGAACCCTGTACTGCCCAGTGATTACATTCCAAAAGAAAACAAAGGTTAATTACCTTCATGTATAAATCTGCAACAGAAAACTCACAGTGGACATTTTTTAATATAGCTTACCCTTTTCAAACATAAGATCCTAGACATTTGGCCTCAACATTTGTAATTATGTGCGTGACATCTCAGATTACCTTAAGAATGGATAAGAGGACCATTAATATTTGTTCTGAGTATTTGATATACAGACTTGCCAATGGCCAAATGAACTGCAATACAATGCAGAAGTCATATTGTTGCATTATCCATCCATCCACTTCCCAACCCGCTGAATCCGAACACAGGGTCATGGGGGTCTGCTGGAGCCAATCCCAGCCAACACAGGGCACAAGGCAGGAACCAATCCCGGGCAGGGTGCCAACCCACCGCAGTTGTTGCATTATTCCATTATAAAATCTCAAATTGAAAATGTTTTAATAAGGATATCAGGTATAGGCATCTGCTGAAGAGGGCCAAAGGACTCCTCAGAGGGGCTGAAACTGGGCAGCTTGTTCCCCCAGCAACTCTGTTATCAGTTATAATTGCTCAGAAATGCCACAGATATTTAGGTTTAATCGTACTACCTGCAAATCTGTGGAATTCCTCTTAGATGGTGGTTAATTTTGTTTTGCGAAGACAGCCTGTGCGTGTATGTCTTTGTGGTGATAACGTTAATAAGAATGGTAATCCTGTATAGGGCAGCAGAGTACACATTTGGGAAACTATATATTGTATACAGAAGAAGTGTGAGCAGTGTTGCAGTTGCCTCTAGTACCTGCTTAGAGAAGCATACTATATAGTTGAAATGTTTCTGTAATGGTTTAGAATTGTAATAAAGTTCACTTAAAGAGCCCACACTTTGTTCTTAAGTAAACAAGCAACACATGGTACAAGACATGGAGCTGGAAAACACTTCCAGAAGATTGCTTTGACGAATTGTTTTGGAGTGTTTGTAAGACGCCATGGAGAGGAACGAAAGCAGAGCTGAAGATGTAGACATAGAAGTATGAATAATAGTATCTGTAAGTCAACATGGAGAGTGTGAAGCCGCCTGAACCTATGAATTGGATGGGAAATGTGAATGGAGAATGGTATGTTTCATGCTGTACATGCAAGCATTTGGCCTAGACAGCAAACAAGAAGCACAGGAGATTGTGCTGCTGTTAACAGTTGCCAGACCTCAAGCAATCGAAGTATTCAATACATTCGCATTTGGACAAGCAGATGATAAAGAAAAAATTGACAAAACTATCAAGAAATTCAACGAACACTGTTCGCCAAGAAAGAACGAAACCTATGAGAAGTATATCTTTTTGCACTTGTACTCAATAGCAGCGACTTTCGATAATTTCTTAACGGACCTTAAATTAAAGACTAGTCATGAAATTTTGGGGAATTACAAGACTCTATTATAACAGATTAAATAGTATATGGCATAGATTAAATAGTATATCCATCCATCCATTTTCCAACCCGCTGAATCCGAACACAGGGTCACGGGGGTCTGCTGGAGCCAATCCCAGCCAACACAGGGCACAAGGCAGGGAACCAATCCTGGGCAGGGTGCCAACCCACCGCAGTTAAATAGTATATGGCATTCAAAATGAAAAATTGAAAGAAATGATGCTGAGAGAGACTGACCTAACAATGGCAGGAGCAATTGACACATAAATGAGATTGCGCAGCAGCACACAAGAACTTTCTGTGAAAACTCAAAAATGGGTGGAGTAGCAGGAACAGTGGTAGCCATAGTGTTTGAGAAAGGGAACATGAAGAAAAGCAGTTCTGATAAACTAAAGTAGAAACAAGAGGAAAGCAAATTTAATTGTAAAAGGTGTGGAAAGCAGCATGCTTCTATACAGTGGACTGCCTTAGGAAACCAATTTTTGCTAAGCAACGTTTTACTAAGCATAAGCATGGAAAAGAGGAACGTGCAGTTTCTGCAAGATGATGATCTCTTTGTGGGCATGTTAAGTCTTGACAGTGTTGAGAAGCTGCATGATAAAGTGTGTAATGTAAGTACAGTTGAAAGTGACAAGTGAAGTGCTGGTGGAAATAAATTGGACTGTAACTACCCTTAAGTTGGACACTGGTGCAAAAGTTCATTTAATTAGTCAAAAAGATATTGAAGCCTTGCAAGTTAAGCCACATATTAAGATGGGAGCTGTTAACCTTAAAGCATGTAACGGGCAATTCAATGCAAATAACTCTGCTGACGTGACTGGAGGACGTGTTGGTGCACTGACATCATCTTTGCAAATGAAAGAGGCAACTGAGATTTGCTGAGAGTTTTTTGTGTTTTGTGTGGTGTGAGAGTTAATTAAAAAATACATATTGCTACTTTAATCTTGTGTTTTGGTTGCCGCCAAGGAACAGCTGATCCAGCACTCCGAGCTCAGGGTTGCTGAACTGGAGGAGTTGGGAGGCTTGCGTTGTAGTAGAGAATTGGCAGACCTGGTGTGCAGGAGATTCCAGACCAGACAGGCAGAGATAGGTGGGTCACGGTCACAAGGTGCAAGGTAAAAGGTGTGCACTGTCCAGGGGCATTAACCCCAGAATTGGAAATATTAAACCATTTTTAGGTCTTTGCGGAGCTGGACGGTATCTCTGATGATTCTGAGGTGGTAGGCAGGGATTAGGAGTCCTAATGAGCCACCTCAAAACCAGTTCCCAGAAAGAGAGATGTAGTGATAGTTGGGGACTCAGTCATTAGTGGGATTGAAGCACAGGTTTGCTCCAGGGACAGAGTCTTGCACGGTGTGTTTCTTTCCAGGTGCAGAGGAGGGAGACCTCCCTGGAAGGGTGGATAGGCAATTGGCCAGAGCGGGGGTGGATCCAGTTTTCATTGTCCATGTTGGAATAAATGACATACATTAAGGGTAGTCTGTCAGTTCTGCTATCCAAATTCAAAGAGTTAGGTGCCGGGATGAGGAGCAGAACTAATAAGGAAGTCCAAGTTCTATCTGTGCCACACACAAGTCCAGGCAAAACTGAGGAGATTAGAAGGTTTATCGCATGGCTCAAATCTTGGTGCAGAGTAGAAGGATATAGATTTATGGGACATTGGGACTCTTATTGGAACAGATGGGACCTGTTCCGCCGTGACGGGTTATATCTGAACTGGAGGGGCACCAATTTATTGGGGATCGTATGAGTAGGTTAGTCGAGGATTGTTTAAACTAGGGAATGGTGGGGCAGGGAGTGGCATTTAAATGATAACATTAGACAATGTTATTGACTGTTATACCTGCCTTGCACTCTCCATCTTGCATTTTTTAACTTGCACTGCATTTTTATCACTCTTTAATTAATATTGTTTTTATCACTATGCTGCTGCTGGAGTATTTGAATTTACCCTTGGGGATTAATAAAGTATCTATCTATCTATCTATCTATCTATCTATCTATCTATCTATCTATCTATCTATCTATCTATCTATCTATCTATCTATCTATCTATCTATCTATCTATCTATCTATCTATCTATCTATCTATCTATCTAAATGGCGAAGCACAAAAGCAGGAGTTTTTAGAAGTAATCAGTGACAGTATTTTTACACAGTATGCAGCAATGCAGGGTGAAGCTTGTCTGAATTTAGTATTTTGTAATAATCAGGATGCAATTGAGGGTGTAGAGGTGATTGAACCACTAGTGTCAAGTGACCATAATATAATATAATTCTCAGTGTTTTGTAAGAGTGTGGATACACAGACTAAAATTGTTAAGTTTGTCTTTGGTGGGGAAAATTTTGAGCAGACTGGGATAAACTTTTAAGTGTGGAGACAGTTGAGGAGCAGTGGAAGGTTTAAAATGTTTTACTTGTAATGCAGGACAGGTACTGTACATACCTAAATTTAGAATTAATAAAAAATGTTTTTAAAAACTCAGCAGTGGGTTAATAAAGACTTAAAAAAGACGCTGCAAAGGAAAAAAAACAGCTGTATAAGGTGTATGAGTCTAATAAATCCAAAGTGAATTGTAGGGCTTATAAGAATATGAGGGCAACCATTAAGAAGGATATTAGGACGGCAGATAACGCGAAAGACAACCCAAAGAGATTCTTTCAGTATTTTAGTAGTAACACAACAGTCAAGGAGGAGGTGAAGTGCATCAGGAATAGTAAAAGGAAATTAAAAGATACAGATAGTGAAATAGCAAATGCTCTAAACTTGCATTTTTCTCAGGTTTTCACAAGTGAGGAAGTGGATAACCCCCCAGTGGTAAATGGGACTACTAAGGAGGTTCTGAGTGATTCAGAAATTGTATAGGGAGACATACTGCTCAGATTAAATAGGCTGAAATCAAACAAATCACCAGGACCAGATAATATTTACTCTTTAGTTCTTAAGGAGGCTACCGCGTACATATATAAACACTTGACACATATTTTTAGGAAGTCACTGCACACTGGGGAGATTCCGAAGGACTAGAAAATGGCAAATATTATCCCTTAATATTTAAAGGGTGACTGGGCAGATCCAAGCAACTATAAGCCAGTAAATTTAAATTGCACCACAGGAAAATTAATGGAATTATTAAGGATAGGATTGCACATGGCAAGTACAGGAGTTTTTTTCTGAACAGTCAGCATGGGTACAGAAGAGGGAGGTCATGTTTTACTAATATGCTGGAATTCTTTGAGGAAGCAACAAAAGAATATGCTCAAAGTAGAGCATATGATATTATATATCTTGACTTTCAGGAAACATTTGATAAGATTCCACATGAGAGGTTGGCATCAAACTAAAAGAAGTGAGAGTTCAGGGCGATGTTTGTAGATGGGTGCAGAATTGGGTCAGACACAGGAAGCAGAGGGTTATGGTGCAAAGAACTTTATCAGAACTGGTTGATGTTAAGAGTAGTGTCTCACAGGGGTCAGTGCTAGGGCCACTGCTATTTTTAAAATATATATAAACCAGTAACGATGCACTGCACGATAACATGCAGTGAATACACTTGACTTAGCATTCATAGTTTTCATACTCTTTCTCTGTACATTTAGCATTCATTTGCTTAGAGGTTGATGCCGTTGCTGCTTCCTGAGCAGCTCTTCTTTTCTCCACCCTAGCAGCCCACTTCTTCTCTTCTTTGTCGGCATCTTTTCGCGTTAAAAGTGATTAAATCAGTGATTGTGTTGCCAGTGTTTGTGTTGCAATTACTTAGTACGTTTTCCTTAATTTTTCACTTAAGCTGTCACTTAAGTCTTCAATCTGCCTAAAGAATGACTTAAGATATGAAGAGGTAGAGGAAGTGACGGTAGGGATGAGAATGGCGCCCATACACATGCACTTCACGGCCACCCTTTTGTTGATTCTACCATCCATCCATCCATTATCCAACCCGCTATATCCTAACTACAGGGTCACGGGGGTCTGCTGGAGCCAATCCCAGCCAACACAGGGCACAAGGCAGGAACCAATCCCGGGCAGGGTGCCAACCCACCGCAGGACACACACAAACACACCCACACACCAAGCACACACTAGGGCCTATTTAGAATCGCCAATCCACCTAACCAGCATGTCTTTGGACTGTGGGAGGAAACTGGAGCGCCCGGAGGAAACCCACGCAGACATGGGGAGAACATGCAAACTCCATGCAGGGAGGACCCAGGAAGCGAACCCAGGTCCCCAGGTCTCCCAACTGCGAGGCAGTAGCGCTACCCACTGCACCACCGTGCCGCCCTGTTGATTCTACAATAAAATAAAATAAAAATAAAAAGAGGAATAACCTTGAAGGTCAATCATCACCCCAAAAGCGGATAGTAGATGTCATGTACTATATGTGAACCAAATTTCAGGTCAATAGGTCAAACGATTTACGAGCTACAGGTGATTTAAAATCCTGGACAGACAAACGGACAGCCACAGTAGCGTATTATATAAGAAGATGATGTGGATAGGAATATAAGTAACAAGCTGGTTAAGTTTGCAGATGATACCAAGATAGGTGGACTGGAAGATAATTTGTAATCCATTAAATCATTACAGAAGGACTTGGACAGCATACAGGCTTGGGCAGATTTGTGGCAGATGAAATTTAATGTCAGTAAATGTAAGGTATTACACATAGGATGTAAAAATGTTAGGTTTGAATACACAATGGGCGTTCGGAAAATTGAGAGTACACCTTATGAGAAGGATTTATGAGTCGTAGTGGACTCTAGACAGTGTTCAGAAGCCATTAAGAAGGCTAACAGAATTGTTAGGTTATATAGCACAGTGTGTGTAGTACAAGTCCAAGGAGGTTATACTCAACCTTTATAATGCACTGGTGAGGCCTCATCTAGAGTACTGTGCGCAGTTTTGGTCTCCAGGCTACAAAAAGGACACAGCAGTGCCAGAAAAGTTCCAGAGAATAGTAACTAGGCTCATTCCAGTGCTACAGGGAAAGAATTATGAAGAAAGATTAAAAGAGCGGAGATTTTTCAGTTTAAGCAAAAGAAGATTAAGAGGTGACATGATTGAAATGTTTAAAATTATGAAGGGAATTACAGTGGATCGAGACTGTTATTTGAAAATGAGTCCATCAAGAACACAGGGACACAGTTGTAAACTTGTTAAGAGTAAATTTCACACAAACATTAGGAAGTTTTTCTTTACACAGAGAACCATAAACACTTGGAATAAGCTTCCAAGTAGAGTAGTAGACAGTAAGACTTTAGGGACTTTCAACACTAGACCTAATGTTTTTTAGAATAATTAAGTGGATAGGACTGGTGAGCTTTGTTGGGATGAATGGCCTGTTTGCATCTAGATTGTTCTAATGTTCTAATAAAGGCACATGTGGACTCCAAGTGAAAATGAAAGTGAAAGGAAGAGTGCACTATGTGCAGTTTGTTGTTGTTTCCAGGTGACGTGATTCACTTTTGGGTGACAAAGATTGTGAGGATTTGAACCTTGTCAAGAAAAGTGTATCAAATTGGCAGCCATAACACACCATAATAGTATGGACAACATTGTGCAGCAATTTCAGGATGTTTTTAAAGGGTTTGGTATTCTTCATTTTGTTTACCAGATTAAGCTGAATGAAGATACACAGCCAGTGTGGTTCATACATCAAAGAGAGTTCTGAGACCACTTAAAATTGGCTTAGAGCAGAAGCTAGATAGAATGACAGCACTGGGAGTTATAAGGAAATTAGAAGAGCCTACAGAGTGGGTGAACTCAATGGTGTGTGTCAAAAATGCAAATTGAGATTTACATGTGTGTATGGATCACAAAGACTTAAATGTAAACATAAAAAAAGAATATTACCAAGCACCCACAAGAGAAGAAATAATAAGTGAAGTGGCAGGTGCAAAGTTTTTTACAAAGTTTGATTCATCTCATTGGTTTTGGCAGTTGAAATTGCTTAAGGACAGTTCAAAGCAATGTACATTTAATACACATTTTGGTCAGTATACTGTATGTTCTTAAGGTTACCATTTGGTATTTCATCAGCGCCCAAGATATTTCATCATTCTATGGAGCACATTATTGAGGGCATTGATGGTGTACTTGTTTACATAGACCAGGGGTGAGCAGATTCAGTCCTGAAGGGCCGCAGTGGCTACAGGTTTTTGTTCCAACCCATTTGCTTAATAAGAAGCACTTATTGCTCAAGT
Organism: Erpetoichthys calabaricus; assembly: GCF_900747795.2. Taxonomy (NCBI): domain Eukaryota; kingdom Metazoa; phylum Chordata; class Cladistia; order Polypteriformes; family Polypteridae; genus Erpetoichthys; species Erpetoichthys calabaricus. Next base: position 206,140,654 of record NC_041395.2, read on the forward strand.
AACACTTCTGCTTCACTTTAGTTGTCTCGCTCGTTAAGATTTTGAACCCTTATTGCTTATTTTAGTCTTAAACAGCTGTAGTTTTGGTTTTTAATTGCTCCTGATTAGCAATAAGATGCAAATGACAAAAGAAACCAGCATTTCTCCATTTAGCTTGTTTCCATTTACACCTGTGTGTATTTATCATGCACTGTTTCATTTAATTAAATACTTGGAAGGAAAGTGAAGAGAAAAAAGTGAAGCACTGAGAATAAGTCGTCTGTTTTAGACTTCAAATCATTTGGATGATATCCTTATAAAGGAAAAAAATCTAGTATATGAGAATGACTTGACATGGCAGAGTTAAAGCACTAACAAGCTATGAAATTAAATAATTGACAAGGACTGGTTTTTAATTGAGCAACTGGGTTGGAACAAAAACCTGCAACCATTGCAGCCCTCCAGGACTGACTTTGCCCACCCGTGACATAGACGATATTGTATTATGTTGATCAACACTGGAGCACCACAATGAAAGGCTTACCAGAGTACTGCAGAGCATACAAAGGTATGGACTGAAACTGAATAAGGCTAAATGCCAGTTTGGTGTTAAATAAATGACATTTCTGGGTGATAAACTGTCACAAAATAGTGTGCAACCTGGTAATAGGAAGGTAAATGTGATTCTGAATATTCCCAGACCCACAGATAAAATAGCAGTACTACATTTACTGTGAATGGTTAATTTCATTGGAAAATTCATACCAAACTTGTCTTCGAAAACTTTGTATCTGAGAGAACTGTTATGCAATGCAAATGAGTTTAAAAGGACTGATAAGCATGAAAATGAATGGCATACTTTGAAGACAATTTCAACTACAGAAGCAGTTTTAAATTTCTTTGAAGTTACAAAGCAGACAAAGATATCAATAGATGCATCTAAAGATGGCCTTGGTGCAGTTCTCTTACAGGCTGATGGTGCAAATTGGAAACCAGTGGCACATGCTTCAAGGACAATGTCTCCAGCTGAGTCTTGCTGTGCACAGATTGAGAAAGAGCATCTTGTAGTTGGTATGGAGCGGTTTCACTGCTAATATATGGTTTACCATCATTCCTAGTAGAAACCGACCATAAACCATTAATAGTGATTATAAACCAAATATTTAAATGAAATGTCTCCAAGAATACAGAGACTAATGATGAAGCTTCACTGCTATGATTTTGTGCTGATTTATTCTCCAGGCAAGTACGTATATTATGTTAGCTGATGCTCTGTCACATGCTCAGTGCAGCAAAAAGAGAGTTCTACAGAAACTGATGTTGAGGTTCATGTTAACCTAATACTGGAAAATCTTCCAATCTCAGACATTGGCATAACAGAAACAAAAAAAAGATGTAGAGTTAAAAAAAAGTAGTTGAACATTTGAATAATGGGTGACATAAAGGTTCTTGCAAACAATATTTTAACATCAAACTGTATTGTGAATGGATTGTTGTTAAGACAAGTTATTCCTCGGGCTTTAAGGCAAAACATGCTTAAGGGAAACATGAAGGTCATTTAGGGACAGAAAAATGTTAAAGAAGGGCCCAAGCTGCAGTTTATTATTATGACCAAAAGAGCCAATGATCATTGCTGATTTACCTGTGGAGCCTTGGCAGAAAGTTGGAACTGATTTATTTCATCTAGATGGTAAGACATACTTGTTAGTAACAGATTACTTGTCAAATTATCCAGAGATAGCATTAGTGTCTAATTTATCTGCTACTTGAATAGTCACACACATGAAGTCTATCTTTGCAAGGCATGGGATACCACAAATATTATTTGGCGACAATGGACTGTGTTTCAACTGTGAAGAGTTTCAAAAATTTGTATCGGACTATGAATTTCAGCATAGAACTTCAAGTCCTTTGTATTCTCAGTCAAATGGCAAATCAGAGAAAGGTGTTCATATTGTTAAGCAGTTAATGAAAAAACAAAAGATAGCAATTCAGATCTTTATTTAGCTTTGCTAAGTTACCAATCCTCCCCTTTAGAAAATGGAATTTCACCAGCTGAGATACTAATGGGTCATAAGTTACACACTATGCTACCATATATAGTACCTTTAAGCCACAAGAACACTGATGGAAGAAAAAACAGGAGCGCTTGAGAAATAGGCAAAAGAGAAATTATGATAAAACAGTCAAGCAATTGAAACCTTTAATGAAAGATGACATGGTAAGAATTCAAGGGTTAAATACATTGAATAAAACAGGTAGAGTTCTAGAGGAAGTACGTTTGAGGTCTTTGACAAATCAAACAGTGAATGGACATAAGCTGAGAAGGAATTCAGAAAAGTCTTCTGAAAATAGAAGAGCCACAGCAAGAACATACCAGTGAGGAAGTTGTGACTGAAACAGCACTGCCTAAATCAGTAGCTGATACAGATAGTGTTATTACAGTTGAACAAACACCATTACCTGTACTAAGAAAATCTACTCGAATTGTGAAAGCACCTGAATGAATAAATTTGTAAAATAGATAATGAAAATGTTAAATCTTGTATTTAAAATGTGGGAAGGATTGTAAATGTATATCAAGAGGAAGATTTGTTTAATACAGTATATTATGGAATATATTTGGTTATTTGAAAGGAAAGGGGATGTGGTGATAATGTAAATAAGCATGGCAATCCTGTAGAGGGCAGTAGAGTACACATTAGGGAAAACTATATACTGTATATAAAAGAAGCGTTAGCAGTGTTGCAGTTGCTGCCTGTATCTGCTTAGAGAAGCATTTTGTTGAAATGTTTCTGTAATGGTTTAGAATTGTAATAAAGTTCACTTAAAGAATTCACAGTGTGTTCGTATTTAAGTAAACAAACAACACAGTCTTCTCCTGGTTTCTTCATAAAAATGGACTTGTCTCTTTCATCAGGCATAACAAAATATCAGATCACAAAATGTGGGACCCTGAGATTGAGCATGTGAAGTTCAGGCTAATGGTGGCTATAATTAAAATTGTTCTTTCAGAAATAAATTCTTTTTTAAAACACTGAAAACAACACCAAGATAATATTTCTAATTTTTTTTAGAGAAAAAAAAAATAAAAACCTCAAATCATAACAGAGACATATTACCTTACTAGACTTCCAACAGTGTGGAGGCTGACACAGGAGAATCTGTTGAAAGCAGAAACCTCAGCAAAATGATTCTCAGACTGTAAACATAAGCCAGCCCCACAGTATCAGGTTGGGCAGAAAGTGTAGTCTCACAACATGAGACATCTGCCTGCTGGTTTCATCTTGTAAGCTGGCATCACATTTTATTGGACCTTACTCAGCTTTGAGAAGGGTCTGGCCAGTTACATACAAACTGGCCCATCTGTCTTACTTTAAGACACATTCCACCTTTTATATGTCCAGATTGAAGCTTATTCATTCTAGCCCTTGTTATAAAAAGTCTACACCTGACCCTCCAGTGCAGGTGGGTGGTCCTAAAGAATTTGAGGTCTAGTAAATATGGAATACTAAGTTCATTGGCATTGTTATAGTGTAGAATATCGCTCTTGGGTACGTTCAGACCTTTTTCATGTACCCAAGTTATTGGATCTTTTTTGTGCTCATTTCCCTTGCAAACTCAATGAGTGTGTCCTGAGGCCATACCGTAGGGGAGAGACTATGTTATGAATTGGTTTTGTTTTAAGTTTTTTAACACATTTTCATTCTTTTTTTTGGAATTTAATTGTTTTAGACTGTTGTCTTATTGAGCTTATGACAATCAATGCAAGATAAAAGTTTAAAATCTTTTTTTGATAAAAAGAAGGCCGCTTATTTTGTAAATTGTCCCTGATGTATTCTTCCATAAACTCAGCGGCCTGTTTTTGATAAGGCATAAATCCGTTCTTTTGGCAATGGGGCTCCTGCAAAAACAGCAAACATGCAATCATACTCCTTATAACAGAATGTTCCAAAAATTTCATTTTTCTGAACACCTCGATTAAATCATGATACATAAATGGTAAGGTTTCCACTATACAGCAATGAATCAAAAGCAAAATAAGACCCTGTTCGTATTTAAACTTTGGTGCACCATATTCTTCCAATTCCTTTGAAACAAAAATACATGGGGGTCATGTTTCCTAAGTTATGGGTACTCTTAAATGAAGCATGGATTAGAACTATGAATGATAAAAAATAAAATGCATAATAAAGGCATAGCCCTACAGAAATGTATGTCCCTTTCCAGTCTACTTATGTTCTCTAGAAGGTTCTATGATATATTTTAAAAACCTTAAGATCTGCTATTACTTCTTTTGCTCACTAGAACTAAATCCACTTCCTCAAATACTAGTAAAAAATGTAGAATATTTCTGAATCTTTTTAAATAAAAGTGCATAATCTGGTTGTAAATTTAAGTTCAGATTGAATCTCACATGTCTTGGAGATCCCTCATTTTAAACAGTCCAGGATTATGTTCTGACAGAACAGAATAAGCAAAGGAAAAAATAGCATAAAGAAGATAACCAGATGTTAAACAACTTGTGGTCAAAGTATAGAAGTAGAGCAAAGACAAAAAGTCAATAGAAACTAAAACATCAAAGGCAACAATAATAACCAAACTCATTGACAAAAAGCACACTAACGTCTGAAATCCCTAAGAGGCTTTAACTTTGATTAGCTTTGCAAAATATCTGTATACAGTATCCAGAATTTTGGACAACAGTACCTCTGTGATTCTGACCTATATACTGTAGCATGGATGATAATAATAATACATTTTATTTATATAGCGCCTTTCTCATGCTCAAGGCACTTACAGAATATAATAAAGAACGGCAGAATATACAGTATATAGCATTGTACAAACCAGATAAATAAATAAAGAAGATTAAGACAGTAAATTCTGAAAAAAAAAACAGACAACATAACTGATGGTCTAGCACACACATACAGGTTATGTTGGCATCTTGACAGAGAAGTAAACTGAGAGAAAGGTAATAAAGTCAAGTAGAGCTAAAAGCCTTCCTGAACAGATGAGTTTTGAGTTGTTTTTTAAAAGAATTCATGGAGTCAGCTGACCTGATTAATTTCGGTAGGTCATTCCAGAGTCTGGGCAGCTATACAGCTGAAGGCCCTGTCACCCATAGAGTGTAGATTAGTGAGGGGCACAAGATTACCAGAATCAGAGGACCTTAGTGGGCGGGCAGGCACATAGTGATGGAGGAGGTCACTGATGTAGTTTGGTGCGAGGTTATTTAAAGCTTTGTAGGTTATTAGTAGGATTTTATATTCGATTCTGTAGGACACAGGGAGCCAGTGAAGACGGAGCAGGATGGGTGTGATGTGCTCGCTGCTGCTGGTTCGAGTAAGGACTCTTGCAGCCGAGTTTTGAATAAGCTGGAGCTGTGATAGAAGATTAGAAGGGGCACCTGCCAGTAGGGAATTACAATAATCGATGAGGGATGTGATAAAAGCATGGACAAGTTTCTCAGCATTAGAGAAGGAGAGGAAGGAGCGAACACGGGATATGTTACGGAGGTGAAAGTAAGAAAGTTTCTTAATGTGATTTATGTGGGCGGAATAAGTGAGGGAGGAATCAAAAATGACACCAAGATTTTTTACAGTAGAGGCAGGTCTGATGAGATCACCGCCAAGATGGACTGGGAAGGAGCTCATTTTATTAAGTTGCATTTTAGTCCCAATTTGCAGGAGTTCAGTTTTATTGCAATTTAATTTTAAAGAGTTCTGCTCCATCCAGGTTTTAATTTCACTAAGGCAGGTTGTGAGCTGAGAAAGCTCTGATGAAGTTCCACTTTTAACATTGAAGTAGAGCTGGGTATCATCTGCATAAAAATGATAACCCAATCCATAACTACGGATAATATGGCCAAGGGGAAGCATATAAATACAGAAAAGCAGAGGACCAAGGACAGAGTCCTGAGGGACTCCTTGTGTGACTGGCATGGAGTTAGATCTGCTGTTGCCAAGACTAACAAACTCTTGCCTATCAGTCAGATAGGACTTGAACCACTGGAGGGCAGTGCCAGAGATACCCAGCATGTTCTCCATTCTGGACAGTAGGATGTCATGTCTGACTGTGTCAAATGCTGCACTGAGGTCTAACAGAATTAATATGCTAGTTTGTCCAGAGTCTGCTGCCATAAGCAAATCATTGGTTACCCGTAGCAGAGCAGTTTCACAGCTGTGCCGCGCCCTGAAACCAGACTGAAAGGGTTCCATCAAGTTATTAGAGGTTAAGTAATTGGTGAGTTGGGAAGCTACAACACGCTCGAGAACTTTTGACAGGAAAGGTAAGTGGGAAATAGGCCAGAAATTGTTAAGATTGTCAGCATCAAGGCCAGACTTTTTTAACATTGGGGTTACAGAAGCAATTTTAAAAGTGAGCGGCACGGAGCCAGTGTCAAGGGATGAGTTTATTATTGTTGTAACAGTCGGGATTATGGCATGAAGGCAGGATTTAAGTAGTGTGCTGGGGATGGGGTCCAGTACACAAGTAGTCGGCCTCATCTTACAAAGCAGGTTATTAACAAACGCAGAAGTGACTGGTGAGAACTTAGAGAAGGAGCTGGATGGAGTGGGAAAACAGGGAGAGATATAAACAGATGATATATTTATGTTAGTTGAATTATTTAGATCTTTAATTTTGTTATGGAAAAAGTGGAGGAATTCCTCACAGACTTCAGTAGAAGAGGTAGTTGGACCAGATGCGGGTTTGAGTAGTTTATTAACTACAGAGAACAAAACCCTTGGGTTATCATGGCCACTTTCTATTATTCTGCCATAATGGGTGTTCTTGGCAGAAGTTAGTGCTTCTCTGTAAGCTCTTTGGTGGTCAGAGAAAGCCTGGATGTGCACGGTGAGGCCAGTCTTACGTGACATTCTCTCAAGGCGTCGGCCAGCTGCTTTCATAGATCGCAATTCTGAGTTATACCAAGGAGCTGAGCGCTTAAAGGAAACCTCCTTATGTTTTAAAGGAGCTGTTTTATCTAATGCTGAGTGAAGGGCTGTGTTATAGTGGTCAACAAACTATCTAGTGTTGGTGGAATAGGTGCAGACAGTAAAAGATCAGAAATGGATCCAGAAAGGATAGAGGGACAGATATTTTTAAGGTTTCTGTAAGAAATTTGTCGTTTACAGGTAAGAGGTGGGATAGGTAACGAGACAGTGAAAAATACTGCTTTATGGTCAGAGTGTCCCAAATCAGTGCTGTAAATGTTGGCAACAGATAGTCCAGAAGTGCAGATCAGGTCCAATATATGACCGCCAGAATGGGTTGGAAAATCAACATGTTGTGTCAAGTCAAAACAGTCCAGTAAGGACAGGAATTCATTTCTCAGTTTAGATGTGGGGGTGTCAATATGGATGTTGAAATCACCAAGAAGCATAATTCTCTGAGAGTAAGAGCTTAGGTGGGTCAAAAGTTCAATCAGATCGGATAAGAAGGATGCATTGTATTTTGGGGGACGATAGAGAACAATGAGTGAGACAGGACCTGATTCCGTTATTAGTTTAAGAGCCAGGCACTCAAAAGACAATGGGCAGTCAATTGGGATTCTTTTAATGTTTAAGTCTTCTCTGATAATTACTGCCAGCCCGCCGCCTTGTCTTGAGCTGCGAGGCTCTGAGTGGAAAGTGAAACCAATTGGAGTCGCCTCCATCGATCGCAAGGGAGAAACTTAGGTCATTGCCAACATTAAAAGCTTTGTAAAACAAGAAGAGGGAAAATGGTGGTGCAATAAAAAATAAAATATAAAAATACAATGAAATTAGCATAACAATAAACTACAGAATTGCTTACTACACCTACAAAAAAAAAACTGTAAATCATGTCAAAAGAGGGCCACAATACAAAAGTTACAGTGCTGAGCATGTTTATGTAATGACTGCACAGGGCAGAAGCAATTTTAAATACAATGGAATCAGAAGATGAAATGTAATAGTAAGAAAAAAACAACACTTTTATCAGGTGGACATGAATCAAGTAAAGAATGACCAGACAGTCAAAAACGAGAGTATTTCACTTAGTTTAAACCAAAATAAAATACAGAAATCGAAATCGAAGAACAGAAAACAATTTGTACCTACAGAGATTTTTTTAAAATGATGATACTAGAGTTTTAAGTTTTGAATTAGTCACAAACTTGTACAGTAAAGAAGTGAGTGACACTGACCTTTATACTGTCGCAGTAGAAATGTTGCACCCTCCGAAATATCTTGCTTAGCAACATCCTGGCAACTTTGCATTACAAGTAGCAAACAATGGCTAAGTCAGTATTAAAAACACAATGGCACCTCGGAAAGGTGTATTTCAAAAGTAAAGTTTTCCAAAAAATCTTAAATCAAAAAGCAAACCAGACCATTAAATTCTGTGACCATTAACACTCCTAAAATTCTACATTATTTTTTCTGGACGAAGAAAAAGGCTGTAAACAAATAAACAAATAAAAATATAAAACAAGTGCAGATTATAAAAGCCAGAGGTTGTACTGCTGCAGAGTATCTGATGTCCAGTGGTGGTGAAATTCTCAAATGTCAAGGTGTAGAAATAGTTATGTAAGTTGAAGATCACATTGTTTTAGTATAACAAACCAGTCCATTCCAAACTTGGAGCTTCATCGTCTTTTGCTGGAAATCACTGGAAGCAAAGACTTTTTCAGTGTTTTTCCTGGCAGAGTAACATAAAATACTTTCTCACAGACTGATGCATTATAATAATTGTTAAATATGTCTGAAAAGCCTGCACCAAAAATTGGTTTTGAATAAAAAGATTAGAAGCTGAAAAAAGACCTTCCTTTGTGGAGAGGTAAACTCTTTGTCACAAAACTAGCAAAAGAGGTTGAATATTGAAAGAACAAAACTGAACAATGAAGATTGGAAGAAAGGGAGAATAGTTTAACTAACAGAATAAATTTCAGTATCCAAATTAATCAATAAATAAGCAGAGGTCATACAATACAAGTTTGTTCCTAAAGCTAGGATAACAGACCTGCTGACCATCATCTTAAATAGTCGCCACATGGATGTTTCAATAGTCCTACCAATGCTCATCAAGTGATGGAAACTGGCCTAACAACCAGTAAACAACATGCTAGCATAAGTAACCACATCACAAAATGGTGATGTGCATTGTATAAAGGGCTCACAAAATTATGGAGACCTGATATCACCAGTGTAATGATAAAAATAGATAAATATTTCAAAACCCAAATAATAGCTCAAACAGAAAGCTTATTATCTACAGACCACAGTGATGCAATGAAGCTGGTTTAAGTATTGAATAACACTGTTTCAGTCATGTTGTAATTACACTATGCAATGCTTTCCTCTTTTACCTTTTAGAGATTTGTTTAATTAGCACACCGATGAACATCACATTGAAGCAGCTGTTAGCACTGACAATTCAGTGTCATTTGTACCTGCACATTTCTTTACCAATAGTCACAATTAATTTAAGGTGAATTTTAGATAAAATGATAAAAGAAGGCTAAGCATTTACAGCTATATCAAAAAATACAAATTTCTTCAAAATATAAATATCACAATACAGCAATTTTCTTACTTTTGATTTGATTTGCTATGCTTTGTTAATGCAATAAAGAGAATAAAAAATGTCAACTAATTAAACAATTACTTCAATTAGACGTAAGAGTGAATAATTCCTTTAGGATGGTGTTTGTAAAAACAACCTGTCACAGTGATGCCTCACGAATGTACTTGAGAACCAGAGGATTAATTAATACAGTATGTCCAACTTGGTTTAAATACTTGCCCTTACCAAGATGTCTTCTCCTTCAGCCCAATGTTGACTCGGAGTCGTTGCTATGGAGCCGTACGTCAGAATATCGCGAGGTTTTCACTGGCACAAGATGTGCTACGCTTCTGTCAGGAAGCTGTTTAAGCTGACGGCATTGGAGGAACTTGCGCGGGCTGCTGGCTGGTTAGCTAGCTGGCTAGCTAGCTTACCTTCTCAAGAAGGCACAAGTGGCTTACTAATGTTTGGGAACTTGTAATTAATGCTCCGCGCTTTGCGAAGCGTTTACGGGAGGTTACAACGTGGAATTATAACTCGTTTTCTAGAACTATACAGGCATGGCGGCACCCCGACCCATAAAAGGAATTCTGAAACACAAGAGTGACCGGAGCTGTGCCAAGACGCGACCCGAGGAGCAGCCGATTGAAAGTTTGGAACGAGAAGATGACGATCAACAGTGAGTGTGCAAGTCATATAAAAGTGCGAGCTGTTGTTTTGCGCTTTCCGCCCAATATATGGATACAGGGTTTAGACGTAGTGGGCTGCAGCAGCAGTATGAAGGAGATATTGGGAGTGGCAGCATCAATGATGTGGAGTTTACTTAATTTTTGCTTTTATCCAGATACTCCAGACGTGAGGGCTGCTCATTTTATGCAAAATAAGGTTTACGTTCTGGAATTCTAAATGTGTTTCTAGCAACCGTAGTTAATTTCGTTAGGGCCTATTCGATGTTCAATAAGCGGGTTGAGCACCTTGCTCACTTTGACGAGTTACATGGCTTGTGTGCTTTCTGCACAACTCGTTAGAACGTGCCTTAGTAGTCTTGCCGGCAACCAAGGCTTTTAAAAACTTGTCTATAGAGACCGGATTTATCTGTATATGAAATGGTACCTAGACTGATTGACCAAGGATGAGTGAATCGAATGCCATCGAAACACTTATCAGTGAGCAAGAAATTGTGACTTGGACATTGGAGAGGCTTCACTGGCCTTAGCATGTCTAACTTTAATATTTTGTCTTCAAGTTGTCTTTGTTGAAGGCGAAAGACAACTAGACGCATTTCAGAGCCAACATATTTATGATGCAATCATGTAAATTCAAAAGTAAACCAATGTTAAGTGTAGTAAAAGGGCAGTGTGGTATTTTGGAAAGGATCTGACATTAAGAGACAATGGTGCACAGTAATAGTAAAAATTAAGAAAGCACTTTTTATTATCTGTTTCAGTGCTTTGTCAGTACTTGAAAGGGAGTGGTTAGTGGTATGACTGCAAAGGACTTAATCCTCAAGGATCTGTTGGCCAGTTTCATATAGTTTTTAAATATTTCGTCATATCGTTGTGTGATTAGTTTGTTTTAATGTCTTTGTGTTATCAGAGTGAAATAACATATAAACCTCAATGGCAATGTGGCCTTTATGAAACTGGTTGAAATGAAACAATGCTGGGAGTGTTCATTTTTAACGTTGTAAATGAAGTGTTTTAACTATATGTAATTGAACACATATATTATGACCAGATTTACTTCTAATAGTAGAATGTGTAATAAAACTACAAATGTACCTAAGTTATAATTCTTGAAAACAGTAAACTTTGATTGTGAGTTATTCATTTGTTTCTGATGCAGAACTCGCCTCTTTAGAAAGAGATTTGTAATATGTCACATCACCTGAAATCGGTAAATATGATACTAGATGAAAGCTTTTATGTAAGTATTAAAATGTGTCCAGCCTATAGATTATCTGCCTATTGTTTAAATTTTAGATGTGGATATACAGTACACCCCCAAAATTCGCCGGGTTACGTTCCTAGAGCACCTGCGAATTGGATGTGGTTAAAAAATACCTTTTAAATGCCTATTTTTATAGTTTTAACCCTAAATACAGTATGCCCCCAAAGCACTTTAATTTCATTGCAAACTCAGCTTAATACATTACCTAAAAAATTACTTTAATACATTACCTAAAAATAGAATGTAAAGATAAACCTGTCTACTGTACAGTACTGTACAGCTATGTCTCCCGCAGTGCTAGAATGTAAAATACCGATGTTACTGTAATTCATGCAAGCACGTTTTCTTTGGTATGCGCTGTAGTTTTCTTTGTTATAAGTAGTGTAAATACATAATAATTTCATTTATTTAAAATACAGTAAAATGTATGGGTACTCGCCAATGATGAAAGTGATATTGATGATGAAGATGAAGTAGATGCGCAGGATTTAAAACTCCTTGGATGGCGCCTCTTCTTCAGGCTTATCTTTGGATGGGTCTTCTTCTGGTGGGGTTTCATGCTGGCTTTTCTTTATAGGTTTCAGGAACATTGTGATAGGAAGTTGCTACATTGTCTCCTGTAGCGAACTGCTGGTACAATTTCCATGCTTTCTCACGGATGATATAACTGTCCAAGGGAATGTTCTTCCTGCAGTTGGTGATCCACAGTGCCAAGGCAGGTTCCATCCTGACGATATTTTTATTCCTTACGGTCGTTACCTTTTTGGCACTATCACAGAAACTTACAGATACGGTACTCCAGATCGCTGCTTCGTTCTTCTTTATGTAGCATACGGTGCTTTCATTAATGCCATAGTGGAGTGTTTTAAACTTCTTCTGGCGCTTAGGCTCAGTTCCAGAAGCCTTAGAAGGTGCAGGGTGATTCAACGTGTGAGTTTAAAAATAACAAAACAATAACAAAATTGAAAACACAAGGACACTCGGCTGGAGACGCGTCACAAAGCAGCAGTCAATCATCAGCAAGGAGAAATGAATAACGCTCTTGGATTGGCTACTTTCACCATCCCAAACCGCGGTGGTAAACCCACTCACCTTGGGCCTCATGTATAAACTGTGCGTACGCACAGAAATGTTGCTTATGAACCTTTCCACGCTCAAATCGCGATGTATAAAACCTAAACTTGGCGTAAAGCCACGCACATTTCCACGATACCTCATACCTTGGCGTACGCAATTTCTCCGCTCGGTTTTGCAGACTGGCGGCACCCAGCGTCAAAGCAGTGCTACTGTTCCTGTGTGATCACCCTTTCTTTCTTAGATCCACATTCCTGACGCGGCTTTATAAATACACTGAAACTAACTGCATATTGTTTATTAGTGTAATGCATCTGATTGTAATTAACCTGCAGCAATATAATGGTCCAGGAAATAGCCATAGTATTCCAAATACCATAACTGCTTTAGCGTTGTAACTCTCACTGCATCATCTTCTTCTTTCAGCTGCTCTCATTAGATGTTGCCACAGCAGATCATCTTTTTCCACATTACTCTCACTGCACCACTCGGAGTATTTATATCACTGTATCTGAGTGGGAAATCACAGCAGCAGCTGATCGGAAAGAGAATTATCGGTACACAGCATAAAGCAGAAGCTGCCTGAGCCAAGGCAAAACGCTTCAGAGACTTCCCAATACAGACTTCGCGGCTTAGAAAAAGTTTCATCCCAAGAACTATAAACGCACTCAATCAGTCCATCAAGTGCTCCTTGTAGAACTGTTTGAACTTATAATTACAATTACCTCACTGTAAACTTGCACTACAGTTATAATATTGCACAACCTGCGCCACTTTATGAAGCGTGTATTTACATATGATGATATCATTTTTAAGATGAAATGCAGCAAAATATGTTGATTATATTATACAGCTAAAATTTTAACTTTATTTAAATAATCTGTATTGTTAATAATTAAACATGTGAGGACACGGTGCCGCAGCGCTAGCTAGTTCAGGGATTGTTCCTGCATTGCGTTGTATTCTTGCGCTGACACGACACTGGAAAGATAGATGGATAGAATAATTAAACATGTACTACGAAGATATTTCAGTGTTCCTTAAAAGTTTTGAAGAATCGGCGTTCTAAGCTTACAGATGGCTTAACGTCTATTACAGAGCTGATTGTGTGGCGACTGGGCATTTGGATAAAGAAAAGTTAGGACAGGAATTGGAGGTTAGTACTTTTGAAAGAGACAGTACTTCTGTAATAAATTATTTAATCGAAGGTCGCACATGGCGCAGCAAGACTCTTGCGTGAGATATGAACAATCACTGCGCCACTGTGTTCCCATGTTTAATAACATGCTTTCATTCCTATCATCATGAAAATGATATCACGTATACATCTCAGTGTTTTAATTATTCAGAGAACTGTAATATCACGAATGTAATGGATTCTGTGTCCTGTCGGAGAAAGAAAGAACGGAAGCACGTAGTGATTCACACACACAGAGCACATAGAAGATCAAATACAGAACAAAGCATTTAACGTGCTACTTGAGAAACTAGTAAAATAAACGATTTTAAGATGAAGTTTGTGATGTTCTACTTTAATGGCAAAATAAACTACGTGATTAAAGTGGAAATTTCGAGGTTAAAGTTGACATTTCGTGCTTTTTTTTCCCACTGTGTGCCTATTTGTTTTGTCTGTACCCTAATAAGCTTTCATATGACACTAAGACGGTGGGTTACGAGTCGCTTTTTCACGGCGACTTTGATATGTGATTTCTTTTTTATTTCGGGCACTTTGTGAACTTGGATCTTTCGAGTTTCTCCGACACTCTGTCACTCGATCAACTTTCTTTTGTTGATTATACCACTGTTTAAACCAACAAATAGTACGTTTTTCCTTTGCCTCCACTTGGTATTCGCTGAAATTCTTATATTTTCCCCCGTTCTTTTCCCATTGTCTTTTCACAGAAGGCTATTTATATTGATTTGCATATTCAAAGAGGTGTAATTCTGGGAGGAGTTGGGGCGGGACAGAAGGTGCGTGCATGTACGTTACTTTTCACGCTGATCGGGATTTATGTAGTGGAAGAACGTGAAAGTTTGCGTGCGTACAGATTCCTGCATCTGGATTTTTCTGTGCGTACGCACATTCCCGCTTTTGTGCTTACGCTATGTTATAGTGTGAGTTCTACGCACGGCGTTATACATGAGGCCCCTGGAGACGCGTCACATGGTAGCAGTCAATCAGCAGCAAGGAGAAATGAATAACACTCTCGGATTGGCTACTTTCACCATCCCAAACCGCGTTTCCCGCAGCAGTTGCTTCCTGTTCTCTCTACAGCACAGTATTGCCACAAAAAAAGCCATAAAAAATTGCGTAGGATATTTGTGCTTTCTGCTAACAATTAATAGTTAGGTTCTAAGAAAAAATCCGCGAACGACTGAGTCAGCGAACCCTGAATTGCAATTTCAATGGGGTCTAATGTGTTGTGTTTTTTTAGGCTCTGCAAATCGCGGGGGTCTGCTGTATTGTGTTTGCAGGCTCTGTCCTCTATCCAAGATAAATTATATGCTTGTGCTCCAAATGAGTTTTGGCTACTTAAATGCTTTAAGCAATTTTGGTACTGATGTTCTTTCTCACTAGTTGAATGCAGTTCAGAAATTGAAGTTTTGTTAAACAGTACAATAGTGTGCTTGAATTCTTAGTGTATGGAAAATCAGGCTAAACAGGCATCGACTCTACATTTTACCATTGGTTTGTTTGTAATTTTGTGAACGTCTTCACCGAAAGCTGTCTTTCTAGGATTTAATATGGTGCTTCAACCAACTTCTAAATTTTAACATCTCTTTTGGGGTATGGTTTTCAGAAGAGAGAAAATTAAAGCTATATTTTATAACTATGGTATTAATTAAGTTGAAGATCACAGTATCTGCCATGAGATCTGTCAACCTCATTTGTCTTGACTCTCTTTAATGATGGTATTTGGTTTCCAAAATCTTTTCCAGAATACAACTACAACAACTGCTGCTGCTGTTGCTTTTCCAACAGTTTCAGCAGTTCTAAACGTTTTGAGCCTGACCTATTCAAAGAAGCACCAGTAAAGCCACACGCAGTTTATTTTTCAATATAGTCTCTGTGAACACTAATGCAGCTGTTAGCTTTTCAGTAGTAGATAAAATGTTTTACCTTGCTTGTGCAACCACTTTTCTGCAGCTGACAGTGGTAATAATAATACATTTTATTTATATAGGGCCTTTCTAATGCTCAAGTTAGATGTTCAGATTATACTCGGGTGGTGATCATAAGGGGCAAAGCTGTAGAATGTGATGTTTTTGGTATCTCTTCAGATTAATCGTTTTGCATAGCTGTGTGAACATGGTATTGTGAAATGAATGGGGTCGATCTACAACTTTACCTCCCACTTTTCCTTGATTGACTGCTGCAGACTCCAAAGCAATTCTGTGTAATATTTTTGTGATCCTTTTTAGTTATGTAATCAAAATGAAATAAGAAAAGTTGTTCATATAATCTAGCACTAGCTTGGACCCTGACATTATTTTTTTGTTGGAGAAATGACTTTGCCGCATGAGTTTAATCTCCAGCTTTTAAATTTATCTCAATCCAAATTCACTTGTTTGAGATTCTTTTTGAAGCACTGATGCATCATTTGAGGAGTCAACATTCTGGGTAATCAATGTGCGTAGACCTTGTTCATGTTTAACTCATCTTGAAAAATGTTTTCAGATGACCAGTAACTAATATGTATAATATGTCCTTTTGCTGGAACCACCATTGTTTACTTCTCCATTAGAATTTTCTTCACAGTGTAAACTTTTTTTCTGTTGTTGATGCTGAAGGCCAGGCAGACAATTTGAGAGTCGTCTTGCCACAGTGGAGTTCTATAGCCTATCTCTTGACTGTGGCATATAGAGTAGGCTGGACAGGTGCAAGTTGACTAGGCACAAATGAACCTTTAAATGTATATCAGTCTCCATCATTAGGAATGGTGTATTATATAAATGTTTATTATGGGAGGTTAATAGACAGATGCTCAAGAAACCTAAAGTTTTAGTTCTGTCTTTTTAAGAACCAGATTCAGTTTGCAGCTTGCTCTGTTATCAGTTCATCCACTGCATGATATTAAAAATTCCCACCTTCATTTTTTCCTTAATAAAATTAAAAACTTAAGTAACTGTGCAAATGCTGGTTCATCATCTTGTATTCTTACTTCTCTGTTCAGCTCCTTTATCAAATTTTCACTTAATTTTGTCTTCTGTTGATAATTTGCTTTGTAAACGTAGGACCATAGCTTGTGCACTGAATCCCATCTCTCCGGCATAGAATGCTGCCATAGTCCTTGCTCTCAAGACAAATAATTCAGATTCTATGCCAGCTATTTTGAAGCTTCTCTAACCCCGGTGTTAAAAAAGCTTGGACTTTAGGCTGACCTTTGAGGCATTTTTACCCAGTCATTCGTGACAATAAACTTGTCATGACTTGACTCAGTCTATATAAAGATTGTGAGCATGTTGTGGCTCCCACATCTGTAATTACTTTACTGCTTATAACCTTACTGAACAATTCAGTCTGAATTCAGGACAAAGGGCAGCTGTGACGCTCCTCTGCTCACAATAACTAATGATTTAATTATGACAGCAGACTCTAATGATCGGTTTATTGATTCTATTATATCATAGTGCAGTATCTGATAATGTCAATTACAGCGTTCTATTGTAATGGTCTGTATGGTACTGATATTTTTCAGTCCTGCTCCCGGCAAAATTCTAACCCATTGTCCATTGCCACCTAAGGTTCCCTTCTGCTCCAGACTGCAATCTTGCTTTTCCCATTAAAAAGGGGTATTTATGTATAGGACATTTTTTTTTCTTGTTCATGATACAATCAGAGAAGCTATTCATATAATTTTCAAAAAATATTAGATAGATGAACAGATAAAAGGGTGACCAGACGTATTGATTTTTACTTAATGGTGTTCTCTTTTTGAGAAAAAAAGTTGCAGTCTTGCTGATAATTGAAAATTATCAACAATTCTCCAGTATTTTGTCATTATAGTTATTGTGTAAACAAACAGTAGACATACAGATTTTGTTCAGTCCATGTGTGACACATATCTGTTTTGCGGTTAGTGTAACAATGCAGCAGACATAGCAGATTATTTGGTTACGATTGCTTTATCGTATTATAGGAAGTTCTGAAAACAAATGGACAATTTTAAAACCAATCAGGATTTCTTGTAGGTTATAATGCATGTAGAAACTTCAGATGATATCAGTTTGCAAAAAAAAAAAAAAAAAAATTTTAAATAGTATGTTTTTGTATTTTTCCTTTATTAACATGGAAGAGAACTGTTTTAATGACTTGGAAGACTGCTAATATGTTGAATGTAAACTTAATTGTTTTAAATAATCAAATTGTTTTATTTTAAAACTGGGGGCTCCGCCCCCTGCTTGTTTTGCTCGCCCACCCCCAGGTTTGGTTTACCGGATATACAATTTAAAGAGATTGTTATTTTCATGGGAATTGTTACATATGCAATATTTTCACTTTTACTTTGAAACTTTTGTAAAAACAATACTTGTCCTTTATTTCCAGCCCCGGTCGTCGTTAAATCTTTCTCGCAGGACTTATAACGCTGCTCGTGTTGTGAAAGGAGGGGGGGGACTGGGGGTTGGGGCTGCTGAACGCACATTAAGGAGATACGTCAGATCATCTGCAATCTTTCTGCTGCTGGCGAGCTGCGTGTTCTTTTGTCGCGCTGTACGTCGATCATTTAAAAGTCTGTACAGCAGCTGGCCTTTTGCCACTTCGTGTTTCTGCTGCTCGCGTTGTGAAGGTGGGGGGGCTGAACGCATGCTAAGAAGAAGTGGTCGGATCATATGCTGCTGCTGGCAAACTGCATGTTCTGCTTGTCGTCGTTTTAAGAGCTGGGAGCACATGATGTCTGTCTGCCAAAAGCATTCCAACAACAGCTTGGTTAGATGTCTGTGAACTTGTTTTAAATGTTGTCTCACTACCTTGTCGTGTATGACGTTAAAGTGCCTCTCGCGGGACATCAAATTGTCTTCCGAGAAGATCACGTCTCGTCTCCCTAGTCTCCCTCCCAGGATTTTTTTTATAATAGAGAGAAATATCAAAGATCCATTGCATTATTTAGACATGTGTCAAGGTTTGATTAAATCTCTGCCCTTGGTCTTTTTTTGAAAAACAAAATCTTGTCACCCTAAAACAGAAAGACATTCTTGAGGCTGAAGTTGACTACTTATTACACAGCTATTAATTCTAATGAGTATCCAATTTTAGCCTCATAAAATATGCCTGCTTTGGCATCCGTGCTGCTAAGACAGGCATTTAAAATACCCACTATTCTCACACACACACACACCTGCAAGATGCTAGGCGACTGCAGCACAGAGCATGTCGCTAACCTTCAACACATGAAGGTAAATCATTACTGGTACAGAGGAAAGGGGATAAACAGTACTCCAACTAGTTATAAAACTCGGTTAAAAAAGAAAAGAAACAAGACACTATCACATAAGAGAGAGCTTTTACAGATGATAACTTATTTTACAATTGTAATTAGTGCTGGGTGGTAAACCGGTTCATACAGAAAACCGTTTTTAATTTTTGTTATGATATGGATTTTTCTTATACAGCAACACCGAGTTAAATTGCCTAAACAATGTTCGGAACGTGGCGCAGCGGGAAACTGTTTAAGGGAGGACCTTTTTCACTGCTACACCACTAAACGGATACAACAGAATACATGCGTTAGTGGAAGTGTTGCGCAGGGGCTCTTTTTCACTGATGCACCACTAAATAGGCATGCAATGGAGTACATGCGGTAGTACATGCGCGGTGAAAATGGACAGAGAACATTACGAAACTGAAGCTGTAGCAGACGATAAAGTTGAACATGATGACATAGAAGAACTTTTGCTGAAAAAAAGGAGTCACGTCCGTTAACTTACGACAGGGTTTGAGAAAATCTAGTAAATTAAACATTGATTTTAGGATGACGTTTAGTTTACGACATTCTACTTTAATTATAAAATAAACTATGAGAATAAAGTGGAAATGTTGACTTTGATCTTGACATAAACGGCGAGAATAAAGTGGAAATGTCGAGTTTAATCTCGACATATAGTTTTTCTTTTTCTTCCCTGTGTCCGTATTTTTTTTTTTTCTTCACAGTGGCCCTAATACGATTCCGTAGGACTATACCACAAATCTATATTACTAAACGAAGGTTGTATATAAGCGCACGTGCACTGTGACTCGGCGCCCCAGAGTCAAACCCAGCGGCTTCCCAGACTCAGTAGGTAGCGCCCAAACAACACAACACAACCTGTAAACTAAACTTCAGGTCACAATACAACCGCCGCCCAAATGCGCACACCACCGCATATAAAACCTTCGTTTAGTAATGTTTACGAGGGTTGTATATATGCACGGATGCCGTGCCAAAAGCACACTTGCACAGCGCCCAAAAGTCAAACCCAGCGGCTTCCCAAAGTCAGTAAGTGGTGCCCAAACAACACAACACAACCTGTAAATTAAACTTGACGTAAAGCGTGCACGCCAGCAAGTTGCAATGGTGACATATTTAAACATAGACATAGAATAACTAGATGCCTCATGACTAGCAGAATCGTACGTCAACGTCGCCGCCATATTGTGAGTGGCACTGCTGTGCATTTATGTGCTCAAGTGAGCCTCCAAACAACGTTTTGGCTAAACGTACAGTGGGGCAAAAAAGTATTTAGTCAGCCACCTTATTGTGCAAGTTCTCCCACTTAAAAAGATGAGAGAGGTCTGTAATTTTCATCATAGGTATACCTCAACTATGAGAGACAAAATGAGAAAAAAAAATCTAGAAAATCACATTGTCTGATTTTTAAAGAATTTATTTGCAAACTATGGTGGAAAATAAGTATTTGGTCACCTACAAACAAGCAAGATTTCTAGCTCTCACAGACCTGTAACTTCTTCTGTAAGAGGCTCCTCTGTCCTCCACTCGTTACCTGTATTAATGGCACCTGTTTGAACTCGTTATCAATATAAAAGACACCTGTCCACAACCTCAAACAGTCACACTCCAAACTCCACTATGTCCAAGACCAAAGAGCTGTCAAAGGACACTAGAAACAAAATTGTAGACCTGCACCAGGCTGGGAAGACTGAATCTGCAATAGGTGAGCAGCTTGGTGTGAAGAAATCAACTGTGGGAGCAAATATTAGAAAATGGAAGACATACAAGACCACTGATAATCTCCCTCGATCTGGGGCTCCACGCAAGATCTCACCCCGTGGGCTCAAAATGATCACAAGAACGGTGAGCAAAAATCCCAGAACCACACGGGGGGGACCTAGTGAATGACCTGCAGAGAGCTGGGACCAAAGTAACAAAGGCTACCATCAGTAACACACTACGCCCCCAGGGACTCAAATCCTGCAGTGCCAGACGTGTCCCCCTTCTTAAGCCAGTACATGTGCAGGCCCGTCTGAAGTTTGCTAGAGAGCATTTGGATGATCCAGAAGAGGATTGGGAGAATGTCATATGGTCAGATGAAACCAAAATAGAACTTTTTGGTAAAAACTCTACTCGTCGTGTTAGGAGGAGAAAGAATGCTGAGTTGCATCCAAAGAACACCATACCTACTGTAAAGCATGGGGGTAGAAACATCATGCTTTGGAGCTGTTTTTCTGCAAAGGGACCAGGACGACTGATCCGTGTAAAGGAAAGAATGAATGGGGCCATGTATCGTCAGATTTTGAGTGAAAACCTCCTTCCATCAGCAAGGGCATTGAAGATGAAACGTGGCTGGGTCTTTCAGCATGACAATGATCCCAAACACACCGCCCGGGTAACGAAGGAGTGGCTTTGTAAGAAGCTTTTCAAGGTCCTGGAGTGGCCTAGCCAGTCTCCAGATCTCAACCCCATAAAAAATCTTTGGAGGGAGTTGAAAGTCCGTGTTGCCCAGTGACAGCCCCAAAACATCACTGCTCTAGAGGAGATCTGCATGGAGGAATGGGCCAAAATACCAGCAACCAGCAACAGTGTCTGAAAACCTTGGGAAGACTTACAGAAAACGTTTGACCTCTGTCATTGCCAACAAAGGGTATATAACAAAGTATTGGGATGAACTTTTGTTATTGACCAAATACTTTTTTTCCACCATAATTTGCAAATAAATTCTTCAAAAATCAGACAATGTGATTTTCTGGATTTTTTTTTTTTCTCATTTTGTCTCTCATTGTTGAGGTATACCTATGATGAAAATTACAGGCCTCTCTCATCTTTTTAAGTGGGAGAACTTGTACAATTGGTGGCTGACTAAATACTTTTTTGCCCCACTGTATTTAGTCACTATGTAGATTGTTGTTAGCTGTTAACATTTCTCAAACTTGATGATGTTTTTTCTCAAGGTGCACATTGAGGAAACACAGTTTGAAATTGACAACCATCATTTTATGCTCATGTCTTTAGTTGTGTCTGTCTTCCACAAACTAAGGCTGCACCATATTGCCAGACTGAATACTCTCAAATTACAAGATCTGAGTGAGCGAGAGGAGTGTAAGTCTGGAGGAGATCAGTGAGGTTGTGGAGAGCTTTAAATGTTAAGAGCGGTATTTAGTATTGTACAGTGATCCCTCGCTATATCGCGCTTCGCCTTTCGCGGCTTCACTCTATCGCGGATTTTATATGTAAGCATATTTAAATATATATCCCGGATTTTTTGCTGGTTCGCGGATTTCTGAGGACAATGGGTCTTTTAATTTCTGGTACATGCTTCCTCAGTTGGTTTGCCCAGTTGATTTCATACAAGGGACGCTATTGGCAGATGGCTGAGAAGCTACCCAACTTACTTTTCTTCTCTCTCTTGCGCTGACTCTCTCTGATCCTGACGTAGGGGGTGTGAGCAGGGGGGCTGTTCGCACACCTAGACGATACGGACGCTCGTCTAAAAATGCTGAAAGATTATCTTCACGTTGCTACCTTCTGTGTGCAGCTGCTTCCTGAAGTGCCATGCTGCACGGTGCTTCGCATACTTAAAAGCTCAAAGGGCACGTATTGATTTTTCAGTTTGTTTTTCTCTGTCTCTCTCTCTCTCCCTGCTCCTGACGGAGGGGGTGTGAGCTGCCGCCTTCAACAGCTTTGTACCGGCGGTGCTTCGCATACTTAAAAACAAACAGCCCTATTGATTTGTTTGCTTTCCTCTCTGTTTCCTTTGAAGAGGAAGATATGTTTGCATTCTTTTAATTGTGAGACAGAACTGTCATCTCTGTCTTGTCATGGAGCACAGTTTAAACTTTTGAAAAAGAGACAAATATTTGTTTGCAGTGTTTGAATAACGTTCCTGTCTCTCTACAACCTCCTGTGTTTCTGCGCAAATCTGTGACCCAAGCATGACAATATAAAAATAACCATATAAACATATGGTTTCTACTTCGCGGATTTTCTTATTTCGCGGGTGGCTCTGGAACGCAACTCCCGCGATGGAGGAGGGATTACTGTATTCTGTAGTTAACAGGGAGCCAGTGAAGTTGAGAGAGAATAGGTGTAATATGTTCAGTGGATTTACAACAGCAGGATATTATCCTGGCGGCAGAATTTTGAAGAAGTTCTAAGCGATGGATAAGTTTTTGTGGGATGCCAGATAGAATACCATTACAGTAATCATCTATATGTGACGTGACTCGGGCATTAAACAATACTTCAGCACTGTGTTGCGTAAGAACAGGACAAAGTCTGGAAATGTTTCGAAGATAGAAGAAGGCAGTCCCCGAAATGTTACTTATATGGGAGGAATGGTTAATAATAATAATTGTAATTATTATTATTATTTAATAATTGCCATTATTAGTGTATAAATGGATATAAATAATCGCATTTAAACGATTCGCCAGAATCTGTTGTATGTAAACGATACTGTTTTAAACGTTATTGTTTTTTTATCAGAAAACCCGGTTTCCACGTCTACCTGTATTAGTTTAAATGGCACTTTTGCCACTCGCAATAAGGTTTATCGTATTGTGTCTACTGGGAAACACAGTGAATGCGGCGTCTATCTATATATGTGTATGTATTTAAACTTGAGGTAGTGGTGACTACTGACAGTGCCAGCAGTCAGCTACTCCACAGTGCCTGCGGTCAGGGGTTCAATTATCATTCCTAACAGCAAACGACTTCTACCTAACAACACACCCATAGAAAAACAAAAACGAGACTGCATGGATAAAAACAGTGAACGAAGGCACCTACAACGCGCTTCTGAAACACCAGAACCAAACGAGTCACGGCTCCAAAAAGAAACAGCTTTACCACAAATATATTTATTTCATTAAATGAAAACTTTCCCAGGACGCTCCCACCCTCCATGATCTTATATCCTGTTTTAGTTTGGGAAAATGGTTCAAAGGTTTTAACAGAAAATAAGCAGGCAAGAATCAGAGAGGAAAGGTCCAATACTTCAATTGTTTACTTGTTCAAATATAATATCAGTTACATACAATATAATAGCAATATACATGCAGATATAGGAATTGTACTATTGACTTACAGTAATATATATAAAGATATATGATTTATACTATTAACTTACAGTAATACAGATATGTGAATTATACTATACTTACAGTAATATCAAAAGACCCAGAGCCATCATCCTAGACCAGTAGACTGAGGGAGCCCGCGTGTCAGTCTCGTCAGAGGATCAACTCGTGAGCCTGGTCCAATACCGGGCGGTGTGCACGTTCCCCACGGTTGAGCTTCCAAAGAAACTGAGGGCGGAACCTTCCCTTATATACTAATTGAGTGTCCTTACCCAAAATGGCTTACGTGTAAGCAGTGTATACAGAAGTGATCAGTTTCAGCACACACCCTTCCACGGGACGCA
The DNA here is from genome assembly GCF_900747795.2 of Erpetoichthys calabaricus. Lineage (NCBI taxonomy): Eukaryota > Metazoa > Chordata > Cladistia > Polypteriformes > Polypteridae > Erpetoichthys > Erpetoichthys calabaricus. The sequence goes on from NC_041395.2 coordinate 206,165,047, forward strand.
GTATTGTTTTTCTTCTACTTGGCCCTCACTGAGATGGTGCCTAGTATCAGAAGACACACAATAACAAGCGTTGCTTGCAATGAAGCCCCTCGAAGTGAAAAACAAGTACATGGCCTTGACTGTATTCCCATAACATTCTGAAACTCTTTATGAGAAGCAAGTTTTTGCACATTCTTTCGCTATCATCCCAAACATTCCAATCTTTGTAGCTGGTTTTGCACTGAAGCGACCAATCCCCCCCCTCTTACTCCTTTATTTCATCCCTTCTCCTGTTACAGAGAAAACCTTTTTTATTACAATCGGTCCCTCGCTCAGCGCAAAATCAGCAACCTTGTCTGTCGTGCTCTGTTATTAATTCGTTTTAAAACACAAAACACATAGCAATTAAATATAGTCATTAAAGCAATAATAATAATATCTTGCCATATTTGCATATTATTAGTCCTTAAAGCCATTTGCATGTTATTTTTCTGTATCTGTGCTTGTAATATGTTAAAAGTGCATACAGTCCAGTTCATGAAACTTGAGACATTTAGCCATCGAATGTCATTGCTAGCCATGATTATCCAATCTGAAGCGCGTTGCTCCCAGTTTACTGTTTGCTGATGAGAGACCATGGACTGAGGTAACCACCTAGCCATTTGGTCTGCCACTTTGTGAGTATGTCGTCCCACATTCTCAAGCTTGTTTGCAGTTATTTCATTATCTACGGTGTTTAAAGTTCCTAGGGTGGTGCCAACCCCTCCTAAGAAAGTGTCATACCATGCCCGTTTAGCACGCTTACACTGTGGCAACAGTGGAAATGTCACTTGCCATGTAACCTTAGTCCTTTTTGCTGTCATAGAAACAAGTTTACATGTGTCAATTATTGGTTCTACATGTGACTGTCTTGTTATGGGGGTTCTGGCCCACACGGCTATAGCAAGCATTGGTATAGTCCTGTTAATAATTTCAGTTGCATTGATCCAGCCAATGGGCCCAGTCTTATTAGAGGTGTATTCGCCTGATGTTGCATTAACCTCGCACTGTACCTTGGAACCATTCCAGGGCCCCATACACCAAGTTACTTTCGACGTCCAGGTAATATTTAAGTTTTCAGAGCACTCAATCAGATACTTCTGTGGTTTTACCCCCGGCACCTTCAAGTTCGAGGAGTAGATGGTGCACCCATCACCAGTTGTAATTGTAAGGACATTGCAAGACTGATTCTCCGGACACGTCGTGTTCTCCTGCCGTCTAGATTTAGTGGAAGTGTTCCACCACCATCGGACCTGAGTCGTCTCCGTTGCCTCGCCTCCTAATGTAGTGGCTCCTACTTCATTCAGAACACCCCCAATTCTGTAAAACAAGAACACAGCATGTTGCACCCACTCCTCACTCCCGTCTATAGCAGTGTTTTGCAGGAACATTTACCCATGCTTCTTCTCCATTGTATAGAACAGTTACAATCAAATCCTGTCCCATTGCGATGATTTCTGCCGGGCGGGGTGGTCCATGGGGTTGTTTAACCCACACCTTCGCCCCATTAACCAATTTAGGAGCATCTGTTGATCCAAATCCCCCCACATTCCGGCCAGTCTTAACTACTGGTGCAGTACTTTCCTGCACTTTTCCCATGTGAACTGGTATTATTAACAATTGCGCTATTCGATCTCCCTTAGTCAATTTGATTGGATCCCCCATTGAGGATTGTAACAGAACTTTGACGGTCCCTTGGTAATCTGCGTCGATTACGCCTGCTAGCACAGTGACTCCCTTTAGCGCTAGACTTGATCTTGGGCATACATGCCCGTAGTGTCCCTTCGGGATTTTCACCCCTATCCCTGTATTAATTATAGTTACTCGTTCGGTGACTGTCTCATCCTGTATCGCATAGAGATCTAAGCCTGCTGCCCCCTCACTGCCCCTAATGGGTAGTTTCGCGTCTGGATGCTCTGTCCAGATCTGTATTGGCCCGTCTGCGTCCATTTTACAGATCTGAAATTTCATCCTCTGCAACGGAGTTGAACCTGTTGCAAATGGGCGATTATTGAGCGCGCAAACCGCATCCACTAAATGCTCCTTCCAGTTTTGGAGTGTTCCCCCTCCTCTCTTACGCAGCTGAGTTTTCAATAACCCGTTAACTCGTTCCACTAACCCTGCGGCCTGCGGATGATAGGTTACATGGTATACCCACTCTACCTGTCTTTCCGCCGCCCAGCGCTTCACTTTCCATCCTGTAAAGTGCGTCCCGTTATCTGATTGAACCTGCAATGGGAGGCCATATGCCAATTCTACCTTTTGAAGGGCCAATAGGGTGGCCTCTTGGTTGGCATGTGGGCAGGGATGTACCACCAATACTCCGGAGTATGTGTCCACCACCGTGCATGCATACTCACACCCTTTGGACCTAGGCATGGGCCCAATAAAATCAATTTGCCAAATTTGTCCTGGTTCCCGCCCCCTGTTAATATGTCCCATTACTGGTTGCAATACCGGGAGCTTCTGCTGATGCTGACATGTTTCACAATTTAATCCTACCTCCCTCGCTTTGTCTATAGTTAGGGCCACCCCCCTCTCTGCTGCCCACTTTACAGTAGCAGCCGCCCCAAGGTGACCCCCCCTCTCATGCGCCCACTTTGCCATGTCTGTTCCATGTTCCATTATTGTTACTGTCGCGGTTTTGGTTTGAGCATCCGCCACCGCGTTAAACAGAGCCTCTGCATCCGTCCCTTTTGTATGCGCGTCCACGTGCGACACCGTGATGTTAGGATTATTGGCAGCAATTTCCCAAATTTGTTCCCACATCTCTCTCCCCCAAACGTCCCTTCCTTTGATTGCCCACTTATTTTTCTTCCATGTGGGCATCCACACCCCTAGCCCGTTTGCCACGGACCATGAGTCAGTGTAGATATGACAGGGACTCAGCTTTTCCTGCTGTAATATCATCGCTACTGCCTGTAGCTCTGCCCACTGACTGCTCTTTCCTTCTCCCCTCCCTTCCAGCATTTTCCCAGTGTGAGGATTATACGCCACCGCTTTCCAGCAGCGCCGCCCCCCCACCACTCTGCAACTCCCATCGGTGAACCAGGCGTGCTGTTTTTGCTCGTCTGTCAGGGTATCGTATAACTTGCCCCATTTCACCGGCGACTCCTCCTCATGAGTCACCATTATTATTTCCTCTCCTTCCTCCGGTACCTCTGCTACTTTCTCATGTAATACAGACACACCGGTTGCGCCGGGCTTCGCCCGGTCAGCTATGTACCATTTCCATTTGATTATGGTGTTTTCTTGGGCTGCCCCCACCCTGTGAGTTTTGGGGTTGCTCATTACCCATGTCATGATCGGTATCTGCGGTCGCAAAAGGACCTCATGTCCTAGTGTCAGTTGTTCTGTGTCTATGAGTGCAAGATAACACGCCTGCAATTGTCGTTCGAACGGAGTGTAGCGTGAACATGCATCTACTAATTTTTTAGACCAGAACCCTAAAGGTCTGCGTTTCCCACTCTGCTTTTGCCACAAGCTCCAGTTAGCATAGCACTCGGTTGAGGACACCTGCAATTCTAGAGGCCCATCCTCCACCCTTGCCAGGCTCCCTGCCTGCACTATCGCTTCCTTGGCCAGCGCGAAAGCCACCTGCGCTTCTGGTGTCCATTCGAACGTATTCTTTTTACGTGTGATCTTGTATAACGGCCCCAGAATTTGCCCCATGTGCGGTATATGGTGTCGCCAGTATCCAAATAGCCCCACAAATTTCTGCACATCCTGCTTTGTTTTTGGGGTTGCAAAGTGAACGACTTTGTTGCGTACCTTTTCCACTATCTCTCTTTCTCCCTTGTTCCACTGAATCCCCAAAAACTTAACCGTGTGAGAGGGTCCTTGTATTTTTTGTGGGTTAATTTCCCATCCCTTGCTTTTCATGTGTTCTACTAGTGAGGCTATCGCCTCTCCTACCTGCCCCTCTGTCTCCCCCTGCACCATGATGTCATCGATATAATGGGTGATTGTGAGGTCCGCCGACCTTTTCCACTCATCTAAATGTTCTGCCACCAGCCGGTGACAGATGGTTGGGGAATGTAAATACCCCTGTGGCAGGCGTGTGAAAGTGTATTGTCTCCCCAGCCATGTAAATGCAAACTGATCCTGCTTATCCTCAGGGATGGGGATTGTGAAAAAGGCATTTGCCAAGTCTATCACCCCGTAACACTTTCCCTTACTTGCCTGAATTTTTTCTATCAATGTAATAGTGTCAGGCACCGCCGCCGTCAGGGGCGGTGTGTGCTTATTTAGTTCTCGGTAATCTACCGTCATTCGCCAAGTGCCGTCTGACTTTTTTACAGGCCAGATTGGGTTGTTCCACTTAGTGGTTGCTCCCCTCAACACTCCTACGTTCAGGTAATCTTTTATTGCAGCCTGAATTTCTTCCTGCCCTCCTGGAATCCTATACTGTTTTTGACACACTACTTTTCGGGCGATTGGGATGGGGAACGGTGGTATTTTCAATTTCCCCACTGTCACTGCTCTAACTTTCTTTGGGCCCCCAAAAGAAAATGTCCCCTCATTGGGGAGATGAAGAGTCATCCCCCGTAAAATGTCCATCCCTATTATATACTCTTTCACTGGGGTGATTAGTACGGGGTAGGGTCTCACGGGCAACTGACCAATTTGTAACATCACCGTCACCTGAGTGGCAGGGATGTCCGTTCCCCCAATCCCCTGCACTGTCAATCGTTTCCCCTTGAATTTAGATGGATTCCCATATATTAAAGTGGCCTCCGCACCCGTATCGATGAGAGCCTTTACTATTTGTTTGTTTTTAGTTTCCCAATGTATCGTTACCGGTACAAAAGGTCGAATGTCCGCATCGTGCCAATTTAGAGCTCTCACCTGTGCTTGGCCCCATCCCTAACAATCTCGTGCTGCGCGTTCTAATTCTTCGACGGGATATAAAGTCCTTCCTTTATTTTTCCCTTTCCCTTTGCTCTTAGCTTTCTTCCCTCCTTTCTCATGTTTACTCTTGCGCCGGTTTTTCCCCCTGTCTTCCTCCTCCTCCTCCGAGGAGCTCTCGGAAGATGAAGAGGGGCCAATTTCATCACGCTTCTTACTCAACTTTTCCCACTCAGCAAAAGTAAGAACTTCGTCATGCTTTTTACTTAATTTTTCCCATTCAGCGAAGGTAAGAAGTGAATGTACTTCTGCCTTTGCTACTCGTTTCTTTATTCCACCAGACTTATCTATAAGTCCTTTTTCCTTTGCCCTGTCCAGGAGCACTCCTGTAGGCAGTCCATCTATCTCTTCCTTAGGGACTTTAGCATTAATTAACGCTCCCCATAACTCCTTCCTATTCACTCCCCCTGTTCTATAGGCGCTATCCCTTGATGTAGCCCCAGTGCGTTGTGTTGCAGCTGTCCCTGGCGGGGCTCCTCCCCACTCCCCCAGGTCACCTAAATCCCGTAATTTGGCTACAACTTCCCCCACTCCTGCACCTACCTCATTCAGTAAAAGAGTCATTATTATTCCTTTCAAGTTAGCAGGGGCTGTTTTTATTAGGATGGTCCTGGCTACAGATGTAAATGGGAACACATCTAACTGATCCGCTTGGCCCGCTACCACGGCGTCCCTCATTGCCAATTCTCTAACCACCCGAATCGCCTGCTGCAAAGTCGTCCATGGTTTTACTTCAGGCCAATTCTGGGGGTGTGGATATATTTCATATGCTGCATTCGCCGCCAGCGCCAGCAACGTGCTGTCCCCTTCTAACTTAGTCAATTCTTGTCTCATTGCTTGTTTAAAACGGGAATCGACAGCATAATCTGTAAATTCAGTACCATCCCCCTTATCCAGTGACACATGCCCGGCTCCTGCATCATGCAAGCGTACGAGCCATGTGTCTACTGGCTCATTTCGCCCTTGTGCATAACGTGATCTAAATCCTTCCCTTTCTTGTGCAGTATAATCTTCGAAAACATCTCCCCTCCTAACATTACCATGTGCGTCAGTAAAAAGTCTGCGACGCATCACGGGTTTAGCCTGTAAAGGCAGAGGATCAATTACCGACCCTGCATCGGGTCCGTCATCATCCTCATAATCATCATCCCAAATGTTACCGTCCCATTTTTCAGGATCCCACTCATGGACGTTAACTGCGGCTACAAACGCTTTGATCTTCGCAACATCCGGTCTACGCTTCTTTTTCGCATTCACCTTGGCTATGCAAAAGGCTGCCTTTTCCGCCATCCCCTCGGCTCTCTGTACCCGCGGCAATAATACAGCTACCTGGGATTCGGCCATTGAGGCCCGCCCTAACGCATCCGCCAAGTCCATTTGCATTTTCTTAATCTCCCTTTCTTTTTCGTCTATCAGACTATCCAGATTTTTAACCGCAGTTAGCAAAACCCACCCTCGCGTCTGCAAGCCCATTATGGGTTCCTTTGCAGACACCTGACATTTCTTAAGCGCGGCTAGCACATTCACTGGTGTTGGGGGATCCAAGCTCTGCCAATATTGTGCTAATCCCCCCCCACATCTCAATTCTCTGGCGCAGTCTTCCCATACCGTTTCCTCCCAGCCTGGGAGAGGTAAAGGAGCTGTGCCAGGGTTTTTATCCTTTTTCTTAAACATCTCTGATTTCCTTTGCCTCACTTAATAGTTCAATATTTTACCATATTCCCCAAAATCCTGCAACCGACTACGCCAAAATGTTTTAGTTTGGGAAAATGGTTCAAAGGTTTTAACAGAAAATAAGCAGGCAAGAATCAGAGAGGAAAGGTCCAATACTTCAATTGTTTACTTGTTCAAATATAATATCAGTTACATACAATATAATAGCAATATACATGCAGATATAGGAATTGTACTATTGACTTACAGTAATATATATAAAGATATATGATTTATACTATTAACTTACAGTAATACAGATATGTGAATTATACTATACTTACAGTAATATCAAAAGACCCAGAGCCATCATCCTAGACCAGTAGACTGAGGGAGCCCGCGTGTCAGTCTCGTCAGAGGATCAACTCGTGAGCCTGGTCCAATACCGGGCGGTGTGCACGTTCCCCACGGTTGAGCTTCCAAAGAAACTGAGGGCGGAACCTTCCCTTATATACTAATTGAGTGTCCTTACCCAAAATGGCTTACGTGTAAGCAGTGTATACAGAAGTGATCAGTTTCAGCACACACCCTTCCACGGGACGCAGTATTGTTTTTCTTCTACTTGGCCCTCACTGAGATGGTGCCTAGTATCAGAAGACACACAATAACAAGCGTTGCTTGCAATGAAGCCCCTCGAAGTGAAAAACAAGTACATGGCCTTGACTGTATTCCCATAACATTCTGAAACTCTTTATGAGAAGCAAGTTTTTGCACATTCTTTCGCTATCATCCCAAACATTCCAATCTTTGTAGCTGGTTTTGCACTGAAGCGACCAATCCCCCCCCTCTTACTCCTTTATTTCATCCCTTCTCCTGTTACAGAGAAAACCTTTTTTATTACATATCCCTACAAAGATTGTAGGGAACAGAAAGTAATTGCCATTCTTGGATTTGCGATTCTTTAGAGAATCGGGGTTTACTGGTAGCATTATAAATGCAAGTTGCAGTAGGGGTGTGGAAATCAAATTTTTTTCTACTTGTCCATGGACAAGTAAACTTAGAAAATCCACTTGTCTGCCAGTTAAATTCACTTGCCCATAAACAAATAACAAAAGTGAAAAATAGTTTATATTTTCTGATCTCTTTTATTGATACCAAAACTGCCTTCCATTTTAAAACTGAAAAAAGTTCTTTCAGGGAGTAGTATTTTGCCACCTTGCTCTAGAACATTATATAAAAGATTCCCTTATTATTTTAACTCACTAATAAACAATGCCTTCATTATAGCTACACTAGTTCTGTTTCACATACTACAGTTACAGTGAAGATTTTTATAGATATTTCATAACATTTGGAAACCGTTGGAATGTTTTCTTCTTTATTTTTAATAAACTGAGAGCGCAAAACCAACTTGTTTTATATGAAATATTCTCTAATCAAAAATGATCTATTGGCAGCTCATCAAAATTAATGTTGTCACACAATAAATTTCTTAACTCCTCAATATATCACAACCTACACGAAATTGCAAATTTCAGGAAAGATTAACTACCTAACGAGCTTTATGTGGTGAAAACATTTGCATTGTAAGTAGAATGACTGCATTTTTATGTAGAAACAATGAATTTTATCAATCATCTTCTATAATACGCTACCGTGGCTGTTCATTTGTCTGTCCAGGATTTTAAATCGCCTGTAGCTCGCAAACCATTTCACCTTTTGACTTGAAATTTGGTACACATATACTACATGAAGTCTACTATCCACTTTTGGGGTGATGATTTGTATTACTCTTTATTTTTATTTTATTTTATTGTTGAATCAACTCTCGGCACCACGCAGCAGGGTGGCCGTGTGACGCATGCGTATGGGAGCCGTTCTCATTCCCCACCACCTTCGCTAATCATACTTGAGGCAGACTTAAGTGCCAGCTTAAGTGAAAAATTAAAGAAAACGTTCAAAGTAATTGCAACACAAAAACTAACTTAATCAGTTTTAACGCGAAAAGATGCCAACGAAAGAAGAGAAGCAGCAGGCCACTAGGGTGGAGAAAAGAAGAGTTGCTCAGGAAGCAGCAAGCGCATCAACCTCTGAGTAGAGGTGGGCGGTATGACCAAAATTCTATATCACAGTATTTTTCTAAATTCTGCCGGTTTCACGGTATTAGACGGTATTTTTTTCCCCATGCATGAGTGGATGTTAACCACATTTTCCACTGCAATTACTGCAGTAGACTGGCTAAGAATAACCTATTAGACTGTTATGAGAATTGTACATCATACAAAAAGACATTTTAATGTGCACACAAGTATTAATACAGGTTTGCATGGCCCCATAAAGTGATAGTTTTCAAGGGGGTGGCACTAAAGAGAAGGAATCACATTGCATGACAGATGCAGTCAAAATATAGAACCTTTAATTGAACAAATTTTGCAAAAGCTTAAACTATATGATTTTGACAACATATTTTCAACCATCCAAAGAGGCATTTAGACTTAGTAAAATATCCAGAGGTGTTTGTCAAAAGTTGGATTGCACTGAACACGTCTTAGAAAAGGAATAAATAGTAAATATTTTTTGTAAACCAGCTACACTTTCTGTTAATGTTAACAATCTCTGTCCACTGACACGTTAAAGTGACTTTTTAAACAATTTTACCATCATTAAACTGCATAATATTTAAACTAATAAATAATAACAATAAAATACATAATAGTATTACTGATAGTTGCACCATTACTTCAAGGCTTCAAGCCCAGGTGCATTACACAGTATTCACCAAATTAAAATAAAATAAAACAAGTGCAATCTTGGTGATGACATCTTACCAACTGTACCATCATTTAGGCAAACTGCAATAATATGGACCTTGCTTCAAGCTAAGCTATATACATAAATAATAAAAACTGCAACTTGCATTTATAATGCTGTTTGTGGTATAGCCCTATGGAAGTGCATTAGGGCCACTGTGAAGAAAAAAAAATATGGACACGGAAGAAAAAAACAAACTATATGTCGAGAATAAATTCGACATGTTGACTATGTCAAGATTAAAGTCGACATTTCCACTTTATTCTCAGTTTATTTTATAATTAAAGTAGAATGTTGTAAACTAAACTTCATCCTAAAATCAATGTTTAATTTACTAGATTTTCTCAAACCCCGTCACAAGTTAATGCAGCACATCAAATACTTTGTGTTAAGTGTTCCCCGACCCAGTCGTTAATCACTACGCTTCTTAAACTGACTTCCTCCGCACTAAGAGCAGGCGCCTGCAGCAATCACCGCACAGAATCCATTCACTTCATGATATTCCTGCTCTCTACCAAAACCACACGATAAACGTCTTTGTGAAATTAAAACTAGTTATTAACTTTAGAACTCAGAACTTTAAAAATATCTTCGTTATACATGTTTAATTATGCCATCCATTCAGAGTTGCGCCCATCTCTGAACAAGTCGATAGCACATCGCAGAATGAATACAAGCAAAACATACACTAGCAAGTACAAAAACAAGTACAACTTGGCTTGCAGTATTATCCAGTAGTATAGAAACAGTATTTACACATCTAACCTTTTAAAACTAAAGTATCTCCAGGCGATGGATGTGACTCCTTTTTTTCGGCAAAAGTTCTTCTGTTCATCACATGTTCAACTTTACTTTTAGTTCACTTTCGGAATGCTCTCTGTCCATTTTCACCGCGCGGCATACCTATGCTACCGCCCACTATTTGGTGGTGTAGCAGTGAAAAAGAGCCCTAGTGCAACAAATCTGTGTTTAGCGGTGTAGCATTGAAAAAGGTCCCCACTTAAACAGTTTCCCGCTGCGCCACGTTCCGAACGTCGTTTAGGCAATTTAAACCGGTGTTGCAGTATAAGAAAAATCCATATCATAAAAAAAATAAACGGTTTTCGGTATGAACCGGTATACCGCCCAGCACTACCTCTGAGCAAACAAATGGTAAACAGAGACGGAGAAAGAGGGTGAAAACTAGGAATGTTCAAGTCAAGTGTATTCACTGCATGTTATCGTGCAGTATGCTGTTACTGGTAATATATTAAACTTATCGATTTATAATGAAGAACATGCCTAAGTAGACTGTTTCCGCACAAAGTATGTACCCAAATGTTTAAAATTTGAATGTAGTGGTAAAAATGTGACATATAATTCTTTTTTCTCCAGAAAATTGCACTTGTCCGCGGACAACTGAAACCAGAAAAACACGCTTGTCCGATGGTCAATTTACCCATGTCGGGCGTTGGATTTCCGCACCCCTGTGCAGTTTTATTATTTATGTATATAGCTTAGCTTGAAGCAAGGTCCATATTAATGTAATTTGCCTAAATGATGGTTCAGTTGATAAAGACGTCATCACTAAGTTGCACTTGTTTTATTTTTATTTGGTGAATACTGTGTAATGCACCTGGGCTTGAAGTCTTGAAGTAATAGTAATATTACTGAAGTTGCACTATTATTTATTTTATTGTTATTATTTATTAGTTTAAATATTATGCAGTTTAATGGTGGTAAAGTTGTTTAAAAAGTCACTTTAACGTGTCAATGTACAGAGATTGTTAACATTAACAGAAAGTGTAGTTGGTTTACAAAAAATATTTACTAATTATTCCTTTTCTAAGACATGTTCAGTGCAATACAACTTTTGATAAGCACCTCTGGATATTTTACTAAGTCTAAATGCCTCTTTGGATGGTTGAAAATATGTTGTCAAAATTACAGTTTAAGTTGTTTGCAACATTTGTTCAATAAAAAGGTTCTATATTTTGACTGCAACTGTCATGCAGTGTGATTCCTTCTCTTCATTAGTGCCACCCTCTTGAAAACTATCACTTTATGGGGCCATGCAAACCTGTATTAATACTTGTGTGCACATTAAAATGTTTTTTTTTTTTGTACAATTCTAATGACCGTGGAATAGGTTATTTTTAGCCAGTCTACTGCAGTAATTGCAGTGGAAAATGTGGTTAACATCCACTCATGTATGGGGAAAAAATACCGTTGAATACCATGAAACCGGTATAATTTTGAAAAATACTGTGATATAGAATTTTGGTCATACCGCCCAGCACTAATTGTATGTTTAATTTATTTTTCAAGAATTTCTTTGAATGTTCATCAACACTCTAACCGTCCACTCAGCACTGCAATAATAGAGTCGACATGAGCATGTTTGCTCAGTGTTGTTAAATTTTAGTCCCGCACCACAGAAATTTGAGTCCAGTCCCTCTGGGATTTCCTAATGGGAGTGCAGACATCTATTAAACTGTTAAGAAAGAGAGCACACAGGGTATTTCTAGCACTGCTCTCCATAGGTTTTAACACTAGAGTCCCTGAAGCCTACGGAAAAAGTTGTAATGCTGTGCCACCTTAAATTCCTTCGTGCCCCTTCATCAGCGTCTTTGTTTTGCAAATTTTGTCAATCAGCACAAGCAGCAAGCAGCTTGCTATCCCATCCAACAGGCAGCTGAAGTCAAGTCAGACGCAAAATTCTCAGAGCTCAAGTTTTTTCTGTGTGTGAGGTGTCTGTAATTGTATACGGGTAAATAACATATTGTTATTTGGAATACATACATTTCTTGTGCGTTCTCTGTCTACAACGATCTGGATAAATGTAGGATGACAGGAAATGTAAAGCAAGAACTGTTGAACACAAAACTAAAACTTTTGATGTTATAGTAATTGACAAAATCTTGATGTGAAGTGTGTAATGTATGAAGACTGAAGTCCAAATATCAAATAAACACTTTCACAAAAGGTAAAACAAAACTTTACTGCTGTAGAGGTAAGAACGGCTGCTTCATAATCAAGAGGTTGCGTGTTTGATACCAGGTTCTCCCCACATTTACCGTTTTGAGTAGTGAGCTACTATTATCATTACTATTATATAATAAAAACATACATTTGATTTGAGTTTGTAACACCCAGTGTAAATTGTTGCTACTTGTAAAAGTAGTGTTTCTTTTTTTTATTGTTCTCTATCACGTTCACGTGATACTAAGAACTTGCCAATCTGAGTTGATGTCGTTTATCTCCATCCTTTTCACAAGAGCAGCAAAGACCTCAGTTGGTACTGTGGTTGATGGCTGGTCAGGACTATTTGTTGTACTGCCAATCAAAGATACAATGTCCCATGACCACTATCAGACTATCATGGAGCATTTGCACTTTGACAACAAAAACACCTGTGCATAATGTGTGAAAAAACGACAGATTTGCTGTGATCTAGGACATCTGGTAGTGTTTAGTTGAGAACTGTGTTTTGAGTTATAACCTAGGGTAACCTATTACTGTTGATGAGCACCTGTTTCCAACCAAGGTCCGTAATCCTTTCTTGCAATACATCTCAACCAAGCCTGACAAATTGGCATAAAATGTTGGACTGCGTTGGGTTTGGAGACAAAGCAGCTGCTCCTTATTTAGGAAAGGATCCCGGTCATTCCATGGGAGAAAAACTTACCCAGACTGTGGTCATAAAGCAATTTAGTAGAACTTGTGCTAACTGGCACTAAGGTTCAGGTCAGGAAAATGAGCTACTTCTACTTATCTCTAAGTAATGATACTATCATACCTTTATTTCCAATAAATCTTGATGTTTTTTTTTTTTTTAATTTATTTTTAGCAATAATCCATATTCATCTGATGTAAGTTATATTAATATTTCTTTGTTCCACCTTCACAACATATCCTGTGTGTGTTCATTCCTATCCTTTTCTGACACTGAGATGCTTGATCATACTTTTATCACATCCCACGTTAACTACTGTAACTCTCTGGCATGAACCTTTCTTAAGTGTAATCTTGATTCCAGCCGATTCAAACTGTGCTGCAAGAGTCCCTCCTTGGACCTGCAGAAATGAACTCATAATGCCTATTCCATTCTGACTTTCTGGCTCCTTCTGTCTTACAGGACTGAATGCACAAATTGTATTGCTTACTTATAAGGTTTTAAGTGGCCTTGCACAGGACTACAGCATTAACCTCTTGTACCACTTCTTTACTTTGTGCCCACTCTGGTCCACTGATAATGGCAATCTTGTCATGTCCCAAACTTGCTTATTAGGTGTCAGAACCCGCTACTGTATTGCATCGGGACTACTTAAAAAAAAATTCAGCTGCAGGGCTTGATTCATTCTTTTTATAAGGCAACCTAAAACATTTTTTTTCTAACTAATTTCATTTATATAGTGCTTTTCTAACCCACTAATAAGCAGTGGGTAACCATTTTTATGACAACCAATTTGAAGCACCTATAACTTACACTGACATTCTTACCATTTCTCTTCATTCACCTTCTCTAAGTGTTTGTGATAGTACTTGGAATCATAAATTGTGTTAGTTATTGTTATGCAATCCAAAGTCATTTGGAAACTTGAAGAGATGTGGCAAATTCCAAAGTTTCTGAGGGTGGCCAGCTTGTGTGATAGGCGCCTCATAGCACAACTTTTTCAAGCACAGCTCAACAGTGGTTGAAAAAAGCAAGTCTCAGTTTCTACTGTTAAGTGGAGACGTTGTCTAGTCTGTAGTAGTCCCCGGTTGGGTATTTTAAGACCCTATTTTGGCTTTTAAGGTGTGACTTTCTTACTGTCACTCGCCCTGACAAACTTGCAGCACAAAGTCTCCTCTTCTCTGTAGATCTAAAAATACAAAAAACAAAGTGTAGAAAATATAAAAGCAACATAATATTTATTAATATACACCAGTATCAAATAGAAGAAAAATAATCAAAAATAAAACAGCAGAGTCTGGATATAAATAGTCTTCAGAAAGCTTACTGAAATCAAAAGTGTGAAGGAGTTAATATCTTGGTTTTTGCTTTAGTGTTTGGTTTTTCATATGTTATGTTTTCTGAGGTCCAAATAAGATGATGTTACATCTCTTGATTTCTGATGTCTACCTTATGTCATTGATTTTTCTTCTTCTTTTTAGTCTACCAGATGAGTCATCCATTATCCAACCCGCTATATCCTAAGTACAGGGTCACGGGGGTCTGCTGGAGCCAATCCCAGCCAACACAGGGCGCAAGGCATGAAACAAACCCTGGGCAGGGCCTGCCAGCCCACCTCAGCAGATGAACCATATTTATGTTAAAATGCACACATGAGGTTTTGGGACATGTGACATTGCACACATTTGATTGCCTATCTGGTCCTGATGAAGAATGACTCTGATCAAAGTGTTTAATCTTTTAAGTCTCTTCACACTCCTTCCTTTCTCAAGCTGTAAACTAATTCTGTAATGCCTATATACTTGTGTGTATTTATATGTGTTAGTAGTGCTGGGAGGTATACCGGTTCATACCGAAAACCATTTTTTTGTTTTTGTTAGGGATTTTTCTTATACGGCAACACCGGTTTAAATATCCTAAACATTGTTCAGAACGTGGTGCAGCGGGAAACTGTTTAAGGGGGGACCTTTTTCACTGCTATACCGCTAAACACACATGTAACTGAGTACATATAGTGCAATAGTGTGACGATGCCGGTCCCCTACAGAATCCCTCTTCCGACATGGGAATCTGTTGAACCAACACCATCGATAGTTATGACCGAGATGCGCTGACAAATCTCATTGAAGCCAGGGGATGGTGGAAAGTGCTCAAGCAGTTTTACTTTTGACTTTTTAATAAAAGCAAGTGTCCATTGTGCAGTGTTCAAAAAAATATAGTATCCAAATAAATAGCAAATCCATAAAACCAGTGAAACGTGGGGATAAAATCCATATATAAATAAATCTGTTAAAATAGACGTTAAAATGCAGTCTCTCTCCTCACCCGATCGCAGCCCACCACCTTCTGTGTCCCCGGCTCATCCATCACTGGTGTTGCCGGCGGAGCCTCTGCAGCATGAACTCCTTTCTGCTGACCCTCGTCTTGGCTGCTGCCACACCGCGTAGCCAGACCATCCGAGGTCGACACACCTCCCGTCTTCCATTGGGAGGCCTTTGCAGTCGCTGCTCCACGGCTCTGGAATGCCCTACAAGAGAACTTGAGAACACAGCAGATTGTGGGCTGTTTTAAAAAGACAGCTGAATACTTTTTTATTTAGGAAATCAAATTAACAAGAATCCATCCATCCATTATCCAACCCGCTATATCCGAACTACAGGGTCACGGGGGTCTGCTGGAGCCAATCCCAACCAACACAGGGTGCAAGTCAGGAAACAAACCCCGGGCAGGGTGCCAGCCCACCACTGTATTAACAAGAATGCCACTATTTATTGTTTTATCTCTTGTTTTTGTCATGTTTTGTCTTTGTTAAATATTTTTATGTAGCACTTTGAGGTTTACTTCTAATGTGAAGTGTCTTATAAATAAAATGAATTATTATTATTATTGCCTTACATCTCACTCACCCCACTCTACATGCTTAGTCAGTGGGGCAAACCAGCCCCTAGAGTGCCTCAGCCTGCGCTCCCTCACAGAGCCCCAGCTCATGCTGCCTTCTCCTTCCTGGTGTCTGGTTCATCTCCCATGACTGCCTTTTCCCTTCTTTAACCTCTTTGTTTTCTTTTTTCATTCCCCCTATCCTGCCGGCCCATAAATATGCGTTTCCATGGGCGCAGCACCTTAATCACACGCCGCAGGAAGCCGATGAAGCAATTGAGAACGATCGTACCCGCAGGTGCGACTCACCCCAAATACCTCATCAACTCCCTGAGGTCGTGCAGTCGCACCCACAGAGATGGATACGGCTAACTGGATTTAAAAACTGGACAGATTTTTTTTGAAGACGTGGACCCGCTATACCACAAATCGCATTATTAAATGCAAGTTGCAGTTGTATTATTTATCTTGAAGCAAGGTCCATATTAATGCAATTTGCAATATGATGAATAAGTTGGTAAAGATGTCATCACCAAGTTGCACTTGTTTTGTTTTATTTTATTTTTATTTGATGAATACTGTGTAATGTATCTGGGCTTGAAGCCTTGAAGTAATAGTATTATAACTGTTAGTTGCACTGTTATTTATTTTGTTACTATTTATTAGTTTAAATATTATGCAGTTTAATGATGGTAGAGTTGTTTAAAAAGTCACTTTAACTTGTCAGTGGACTGAGATTGCTAACATTAACAGAAAGTGTAGTTGGTTTACAAAAAATATTTACTATGTATTCCTTTTCTAAGATAGGTTCAGTGCAATACAACTTTTGACAAGCACCTCTGGATATTTTACTAAGTCTAAATGCCTCTTTGGAAGGTTGAAAATATGTTGTCAAAATTACAGTTTAAGTTGTTTGCAAAATTTGTTCAATAAAAAGGTTCTATATTTTGACTGCAACTGTCATGCAATGTAATTCCTTCTCCATTAGTGCCACCCCCTTGAAAACTATCACTTTATGGGGTCATGCAAACCTGTATTAATACTTGTTTGCACATTAAAATGTTTTTTTGTACAATGTACAATTCTCATGACAGTGGAATAGGTTATTCTTAGCCAGTCTACTGCAGTAATTGCAGTGGAAAATGTGGTCAACATCCACTCATGCATGGGAAAAAAATACCATTGAATACTGTGAAACCGGTATAAATTTGAAAAATACCGTGATATATTGGTCATACCGCCCAACACTATGTGTTAGATAGAACTTTATTTGTCCCTATGGGAAATTTGACTTTTTTACAAAATCCCTAAATAGACGAATAGGTAGATTAGTAAGTAAATAAATATATGCACATGCTTTGGTCTGAACGCACACCAGGATAAAGCAAGGAAATTAAGAAAGGAAAGGTCTGACTTGGCTGTCACTGTGAGGTATTCTCCAGACATATTGCTTTTTGTATAAAAGAGCCCTAGTAGCATTTCTTGACATGCTTCTGCTGAATAATTTGTTGGCTTAAAGTACTTGGTGTGTCAGAGAGAGGATGTGCAGTATTGTTCATAATGGCACTCTGTTTTGTTTTAATTCTCTCTTTTGCTACTACCTCCAGGGGGGCTTGCCCTTTTAATTAGCTTGTTGATTTGGTGGGCCTCTCATGAAGTGATATTACCAGCCCAGCACATCACAGAGTAGACAATTGCACAGGCTATCATAGAGTTGTAGGAAATGATCTTCTATATTTAAAGGAACACTGCCTGATCTGCCCTTTCTTATGTAGTTTCTCTGTGTTCTGAGACCAGTCCAACCTGTCATTATATAACTGGCTTTTCTGTACCTGTAAGTGTGCTTTTTTTATAAATCTAATGATACAGTGAACAGTGTTTGGGTAGTCCTCTTTATGATGCCCTCTTTGAGTTTCAACCATTATTTTGAAGAGCTAGCTGCACTCTACTCTGTTTCCTGATGCTCTGTCATTTTTTCAGACTGTACGCACTCTGTACCTGTGCATCGTGGCAAACATGATTCACTTTGCCTGGAAATGGCAATGTGAATGCTATTAAAGAGTCCTCCAATATCTCCAATTGTGGTGCTTCTTACCAAACATATGAATTTGCTGATACTTAGAGAAAATGCTGCAAAGGGTGTTTATTGCATTCCTTGTTTTTTTTTTTTTGTTGTTGCCACTAAGGAGCATTTGTTTTTTTGTTTTTTTTTTTTTTTGTTTGCCTATTTGTTTTTCGTGTGAGTATGACTAAAAGCGCTTGTAAGTAATGAGCAATAGGAAGACAAGAAGTGAAGTCATTCACTGTCTGTTCTTAAAGAAATGAGAACACATTGCGATGGAAAACTACAAAGAAATGTTAGTTGATACATCAGATTTGCAGTTAACCAGTAAAGCAGAAAGAGAAAGCAAAAGCACAGTTTATATCTGAAGGTTTAATCTGCAAGCAATCAGAGAAGTGGGGGGAAATTTATAGTCATTTTGGAGTAGGTGGAGGCATTCATGTTTGAAAGGTAGAGCAAAATGGCAATTCTGAATTACCAGAGAAAGCCCCAGAGGTGAATGAGTATTTGAAGAAAAAAAATTAAAAAACGTCGAGGCATATAGGCATATTAAACTTGCCTTTACTCCAGACAGTAACACAGCAGGCAGTAAAAGTGTGTGAGTAAGAGTGGGGTAAAGTTCAAGGCTTGTGAAAATTTTAACAGCCCTTTCAGGTGTTTACATAAGGCCAACAGGCACAATGCTTGCCTTAAGTTATTTTAATTTTTTGCTAAAAATAATAATTACTCATTGCAGTGTCGTTATGTTGGACAATTTTTCTTTTTTTTTTTTAGTTACCCTGGCTCACGTGGCATCTTAATGTCTTGTTATTGCTCATTGCTTCATATAGCACCTACCATTGTGTTTTCCACAATGAGCACAGAAATGAGGCCTCCAATACAGGTTTTGGTGTCACTACCAAGTGGATAATTTTTCTTTATTTATCTGCTCTACTTTGTGCTCCAAAATGAAAGTCTGCTCTACTTATGAATCTCTTGCCCCTTGGCACTGTCCCAGTTTTCATTTTTCCTTGTAGATTTCTTCAGGTTTCACCAAGAATCATCAGTAGTTTTGTATTCAGTGCATTTAACTTTTTTATACTTGCCTTGTGTTGCCAGTCAGGTTGATACAAGGTTTTTCTTTTTAAGTAAAAGTTTACATATACCTACCAATGATGTATTTATTTATGTTTATAAATGAAAACATTTTTTCTGTAAAGAGCTTACTTTTAGTTTAATAATAATACATTTTAATTATATAGCGCCTTTCCCATGCTCAAGGCACTTACAGAACATAAGAAAGAATGGCAGGGTATATAGCATTGTACAAACCAGATAAATAAATAAAGAAGATTACGACAGTGAATTCAGAGAAAAAAAAAACCTAACGGACAATATAATTGATGGTCAAGCACACACACATACAAGTTACATGAGCATCTTGACAGAGAAGTAAACTGAGAGAAGGGTAATAAAGTCACGTAGAGCTAAAAGCCTTCCTGAACAGATGAGTTTTGAGTTGTGTTTTAAAAGAATTTATGGAGTCAGCTGATGTAATTAATTTTGGTAGGTCTTTCCAGAGTCTGGGCGCTATACAGCTGAAGGCCTTGTCATGCATGGTAGTGTAGATTAGTGTGGGAACAACAAGATTGCCAGAATCAGCGGACCTTAGTGGGCGGGCAGGCACATAGTGATGGAGAAGGTCACTGATGTAGTTTGGCGCAAGGTTATTTAAGGCTTTGTAGGTTATTAGTAGGATTTTATATTCGATTCTGTAAGACACAGGGAGCCAGTGAAGACGGAGCAGGATGGGTGTGATGTGCTCGCTGCTGCTGGTTCGTTTAAGGACTCTTAAAGCTGAGTTTTGAATAAGTTGGAGCTGTGATATGTCAATATCAATGTGAATTTATTTATATAGCACATTTAAACAAACATAGTAATGCTGTGGCCAACGTGCTTTACAAAACTAGAACAAATTAACATAAAACATAAATAGAAATAAAATATATGAACATAAAATAAAATACATAATAAATAGAAGTAATGTTATATACATAAAAAATAGAAGTAATGTAATATAATCACAAAGAGGAATCCATCAGTATTACTGAAGGTCACTGAATGCAAGTGAGTAGAAAGGAGTCTTTAATCTTGTTTTAAACAGTTCAATTGTAGACGACTCCTTTATATGATGAGGTAAAGAGTTCCACAGGCGAGGTGCGACAGCTGCAAAAGACCTGTCCCCCTTGGTTTTACACTTGGTACGAGGGACAACCAGAGACAGCTGGCCAGAAGATCTAAGCACTCTAGATGGCTGATGTAAAACACACAGTTCAGATAAATAGGCAGGAGCAAGCCCATGTAAAGATTTAAAAACTAGCAGCGGGATTTTAAAATCAATTTGAAAACTGACAGGCAGCCAGTGTAAAGAAGCTAAAATAGGAGAGACAGAGTCATACTTTCTTGCCCCAACCAGAAAGCGAGCGGCAGCATTTTGTACCAACTGTAACCTGTGTATCAAGGATTTGTTAATCCCAGAATACAGCGAGTTGCAGTAATCGAGGCACCTGCCAGTAGGGAATTACAATAATCGATGCGGGATGTGATAAAAGCATGGACAAGTTTCTCAGCATTAGAGAATGAGAGGAAGGCGCGAACCCGGGATATGTTACGGAGGTGAAAGTAAGAAAGTTTCTTAATGTGATTTATGTGGGCGGAATAAGAGAGGGAGAAATCAAAAATGACACCAAGATTCTTTACAGTAGAGGCAGGTCTGATGAGATCACTGCCAAGATGGACTGGGAAGGAGCTCATTTTATTAAGTTGCATTTTAGTCCCAATTTGTAGGAGTTCAGTTTTGTTGCAATCTAATTTTAAAGAGTTCTGCTCCATCCAGGTTTTAGTTTTTCTAAGGCAGGTTGTGAGCTGAGAAAGCTCTGATGAAGTTCCACTTTTAACATTGAAGTAGAGTTGAGTATCATCTGCATAAAAATGATAACCCAGTCCATAGCTACGGATAATATGGCCAAGGGGAAGCATGTAAATACAGAAGAGAAGAGGGCCAAGGACAGAGCCCTGAGGATCTCCTTGTGTGACTGGTGCTGAGCTGGATCTGCTGTTGCCAAGACTAACAAACTCTTGCCTATCAGTCAGATAGGACTAGAACCACTGGGGGGGCAGTGCCAGAGATACCCAGCATGTTCTCCGTTCTGGACAGTAGAATGTCACGTCTCACAGTGTCAAATGCTGCACTGAGGTCTAATAGAATTAATATGCTGGTTTGTCCAGAGTCTGCTGCCACAAGCAAATCATTGGTTACCCGTAGCAGAGCACTTTCACAGCTGTGCCGAGCCCTGAAACCAGACTGAAAGGGTTCCATCAAGTTATTAGAGGTTAAGTAATTGGTGAGTTGGGAAGCTACAACACGCTCGAGAACTTTTGACAGGAAAGGTAAGTGGGAAATAGGCCAGAAATTGTTAAGATTGTCAGCATGAAGACCAGACTTTTTTAACATTGGGGTTACAGAAGCAATTTTAAAAGTGAGCGGCACAGAGCCAGTGTCAAGGGATGAGTTTATTATTGTTGTAACAGTCGGGATTATGGCATGAAGGCAGGATTTAAGTAGTGTGCTGGGGATGGGGTCCAGTACACAAGTAGTCGGCCTCATCTTACAAAGCAGGTTATTAACAAACGCCGATGTGACTGGAGATAACTTGGAGAAGGAGCTGGATGGAGTGGGAAAACAGGGAGAGATATAAACAGTTGATGTATTTATGTTAGTTGAATTATTTAGATCTTTAATTTTGCTACAGAAAAAGTGGAGGAATTCCTCACAGACTTCAGTAGAAGAGGTAGTTGGGCCAGATGCGGGTTTGAGTTGTGTATCAACTACAGAGAACAAAACCCTTGGGTTATCTTGGCCACTTTCTATTATTCTGCCATAATGGGTGTTCTTGGCAGAAGTTAGTGCTTCTCTGTAAGCTCTTTGGTGGTCAGAGAAAGCCTGGATATGAACAGTGAGGCCAGCCTTACGTGACATTCTCTGTTGGCGTCGGCCAGCTGCTTTCATAGATCGCAATTCTGAATTATACTAAGGAGCTGAACGTTTAAAGGAAACCTCCTCATGTTTTAAAAGAGCTGTTTTACTAATGCTGAATGAAGGGCTGAGTTATAGTGGTCAACAAGACTATGTAGTGCTGACAGAATAGGTGCAGACAGTAAAAGATCAGAAATGGATCCTGAAAGGATAGAGGGACAGATATTTTTAAGATTTCTGTAAGAAATTTGTTGTTTACAGGTAAAAGGAGGGAAAGGCAGTGAGACAGTGAAAAATATTGCTTTATGGTGTCCCAAATCAGTGCTATAAATGTTGGCAACAGATAGTCCAGAAGTGCAGATCAGATCCAATATATGACCACCAGAGTGGGTTGGAAAATCAACATGTTGTGTCAAGTCAAAACAGTCCAGTTAGTATAGGAATTCATTTCTCAGTTTAGATGTGGGGATGTCAATATGGATGTTGAAATCACCGAGAAGGATAATTCTCTGAGAGTAAGAGCTTAGGTGGGTCAAAAGTTCAATCAGATCGGATAGAAGGATGCATTGTATTTTGGAGGACTATAAAGAACAATGAGTGAGACAGGACCTGATTCCGTTATTAGTTTAAGAGCCAGGCACTCAAAAGACAATGGACAGTCAATTGGGAATCGTTTGTTTAAGTCTGCTCTGACAATTACTGCAAGCCCACCACCTTGCCTTGAGCTACGAGGCTTTGTGTGGAAAGTGAAACCATTTGGAGTCGCCTACGTGAGAGACGTAAATTCGCTCGGTTTTTGTCAAGTCTCCTTTAAACACAGAATGTCAAGTTTGGTGTCAGTGATCAGTTCTGATAGCACCAATGCTTTGCCATTAAGAGATCTTGAGTTAAAAAGTGTAATATTAGTTAATGAGGTTTCTTTTTGCACAGAGCTGTGATCAGGGTTTATTTCCACATAATGTAAATTTGGCACACTGACACTTCTATTTCCAGGGCCATGAGAAGGACAGCTTATTCCTGAGCAAATGCTGACGGTGGTCTTTTCATTCGCAGCCTGGCGGCGACCTGACCCGCGATGTACGTATTTCGGGTGCTGCAAAATACCGGCATCCTTTAGGATGTTCCAGTCAGACCAATTGCTCTGAACAAACTGTTTAATAAGAAGGAGTTTGTCATGAGAGTATTTTAGCATGATACTGGGCAATACTTCTCTAAATAGCACTGGAGAAGCAGCACAGCACAGCGGAACCGGTAGGACAGGCAGGTGTGGTAGTGTAGGTGAGCGGCGATAGCAAGCAGCAGAAAGCATAGCAGGAGGAGGTAGCAGGATTTGGAGGTTCCAATACACAGCCACAAACAGTAACGCTTGGTAATTTCAGGCATGATCGCCCCAGAGCCATAAGCCAGGTTAGTATGAACATCAGATCAGTTCCCAGTCGCAGAGTACTGTAAGACAAAACGGGAGCAGATTAGCATATCGAATATAATCACAGAGACAGATTATCCTGAGGTCCTAGATCGCCAGGTACAATGAAATGTTTGTAGGTCTCGTCCTGTGATCCACAGACTCGGCTGTTCCCAGTCAAAGTAGAGTCCATAAAATCTGTAAATATTAAGCCAAATCCATGCAGTTCGAGTCAGCTGTATCCATGAACTATACGTACAATTAAATAAATAAAACAAGTGTAAGAAAGTGTAGAATTAAAGCGAATTTTGCGAAAAGTGTTGTTAACAGGGAGGAGCGGCAACAACATGCATGCGCCAGCGTCCCCTCACCTGGATAACTTTGAAATGTTATACCTTTCTGCTTTTCATTAATAGGGCTAGACTCTTGACATAGACTTTTCGATGACCTGAAAGATTAGTAGGATGAGAAATGTACTAGTCTTTTCTATAAAATGGATCTAACAGATACAAAGATTGTCAAATTTATTTTGTTTTTGATATCACAATGTTGTTAGTACTTAAAATCAACAAAATAGTTAAATATTTTTGGATTTAGTCATCATAATCTTTCTACCATTCAACAAAACAGTCCAATAATTTCTGGATTTAGGCATAATCTTCTTTCTCCCATTATTCCTCCAAGCTCAACAAAATGTGCTTGCTTTGGTCTCCTTGCTTTTCTGCCTGAAAATTTCATGGTTGTAGTTGTTTTGATAGGTCATAAGAGTAAGTTTGAGAGAGCCTGACCTCCAGTCAGTTTGAATTGGCCATATTTTAGAGAAATCTCTTTCAGCATTAGTATTGTGCGTCTGGATTATGAAAATAAGCCAACAATGAAAATGTTAACCAATAACATTTAACAGGATAGAGGATGAGGCTTGTAGTTTGCTATGTAATTATGCTGAACGTTATAAATTGGACATGCAAGATTAACTGGTATCTCTGTAAATTGACTGATAGAAAGTGTATGTTTTAACTAATGCCTAGACCAAGGTTGGTTCTTTGTTTGTTTGGGTCCAATGCCAACAGATTAGACCACAGGCCTTGTGACACTGAATTTGACAAACTAATTGGAGTAATGTTATTTAATATTGTTTCCCTTGAAACTAGAAATACCACACATTTTATTAGTACTGTATGAGCCATGCTATGCCAAGAGGCTTCTGAATCTTTTTGTTCTCACTAATGACCCATCAGCTTGACACCCTATAGCACATCCATAATACCCTACCCCCAAAGACCACAAATACAGCTTTAGCAAATGTAAAAATAATTTATGCTGCATTCCAAGAAATTGTTTGCACATATGCTAATAGTTAAAGTGAAAATAAGTTTTCAGTCCAAAGAAAAGAAAAACTCAAGGTTGTGACAACCAGGGGCAGAAAACTGCCTAAGTTTTTATTTGTAAAAAGCAAAACGGCACATTTTCATGATTTAGTGTGTGTGTTTTGTTTGTGCTTTGTTGTATTTAATGTGTAATCGTAAGGGGAACAGGTGTGGTATCGTTGTTTTCATTTATTTCATTTGTTTTCATTACATTCTTTATTTGCTGTTTGATTACCGGTTTGCTTTGTTTTTGTTTGTTTGTGAGTGTGTGCGGGTCGGGGCACAGCTGGGTGCGTCCCTGGAATCTCCACCATAAAAATAAATAAATTGCTGTCTTCTAGACGGTGTAAATCTTAGCGGCACTGGACCACTACAACGTAATTCATTTCTCCTTGCTGCTGATTGACTGTGATGCTTCCCCAGCTGAGTCGTCTTGTGTTTTCCGTTTTGTTCCTCTTAACCCTTAAACCGCAACAACCAGCTATAGTCGTTTCCTGGTGTCATTTGCGAGCATGCAGGAGCTGATCAGTCAGTGCCACTGCCAGCCATTTGTGAGCAGGGGGCTGAACACACCCCTAGACGCTCCTCAAAAAACCCCTCTTAAAAAACACTGATAGATTACTTTCCCATTGCTCCCTTACTTGCTTGGGTTACTTGCAGCAGCTCTGTTGCGTGATGTGCTTCTGGCGCGGCACTATGCATACTTAAAAGCCTGAACAGCACCTGTCCTTTTTGGCTAATTGCTTTGTTTCTCTCTTCTCCCCAGACATCCTCTGCTCCTGTTAGGGGTCATGCTCCTGTTGTGCTCCCCTATTCTTTAATCGAGAACTAACTGCATACTGAGCTCGTTTTTACTTCTGAAAGAAATATGTTTGTTTGAAGTGTTTGAATGAAGTTCCTGTCTCTACAATCTCCTGTGTTTCTGTGCAGTTCTGTGACCCAAGCGTGACACCCTGCAGCACTGCAGCCTCACTGTCTCTGTGATTGAGCCGCTGCACTAGACTAGCTTGCCGGCGTCTGCACTTACCTCTGTGTCCTTGAGTGCAGCCAGTTCAAGTGCAGTTGGCTCTGTGATTTACTGAGTTTCATCCATGGCGTCAGTTGCACTTTGTACATATTGTTCCAGTAGTTTTTTAAATAGCATTTACAGTTCATTAGCAGTGTGTAAAATGATTAGTGTTGCAGTAATTGTGATGCTCTTTGCATGAAAAAAATGTGTTCCATTAAAATTTCACTTTTTCTTTGTGAGTTGTGACGTTAACTTAAAGTGCAGCAAAAAAGTATTTGGCGTCCAGGGATGCATTAACCCCCAAATATGTGGCAGTTTAAGGGTTAAAGCCCCAAGATGCCGCCGAAACACCCTGCACCTTCTAAGGCTTCTGGCAATGAAAACGTGCTTGCATGAATTCCAGTACATATAGCAGTAACATCGGTATTTTATTTTATTCATTCTAGCACTGCGGGTGACATATCAGTATTGTACAGTATGCAGGTTTACCTTTACATTCTTTTTTTAAGGTAATGTATTAAACTGAGTTTGAAATTAAATTTTAAGTGTTTTGGGGGCGTATTTAGGGTTTAAACTATGAAAATAGGCATTTTTTTTAACCACATCCAAAATTCACGGTTTTTCACAATTTGCGGGTGCTCTAGGAACCTAACCCCCGTGAATTTTGGGGGTGTACTGTATATCTGTATTTTTTCTTCCCATAAAGTTATAACAAAAAGACAGTTCCGAATCAAAGCCACGTCTCAAATGTCACACAGGCACTTTTATTAACATACAGTCGTAGATGTACGTGAGAAATGGCTCAAAAATAAACTATCGCCATATATTAAATAATAATGTTCCTTGAATAAAATAAAATAATGTTCTTTTCCTGCATAACAAAAGACTCACAGTTGTGCATTTAAGAAAATGTAAACAGAAAGGATACAGAACAAAAATAACAATTGGCCGACTTGGGTTTCCACTGAAGTAGAGAGTACTTTGTTTACCAAAGTGCTTCATCCTGAGTGTAGTAATGTACAAACATCTACGACTTTGTGCAAATAAAAAACATGTAGCAACTGGCAAAACAAAACAAGTGACAACTTTCTTACACAGAGAAATGGTCCGGGTGATGTGGGCATTATCCATACCATGTCCTGTAACACACAAAATAAAAACTTTTAAAATCGCTTTCATTTTTATGTATAGATTCAGATCACTCAAAGGCAAATTAACATCCATCTGTGTTTAGTAGGGATATATAAGAGTTAACTATGTGTGTAAATTGTGTTTTTGTTAAACCATTTAGGTAAAATCACCAGCAAATGAGTGAAGCAGATGTATATTTTTAGACCTATTCAATCCCAAACACTTCTGAATTTAAAATGTATCCCTGTCTCTTCATAAGCAAAGTGGTATCTCTGGTGGTAAGGATTTGCTGGCGGTCAAATCCCGCAACCACGGGAACACTTCTTTGAATACTTAAGCAAAACCCTTAACCGCAATTGCTTCCTCCTGGGTATGACGTTAACCTGCATCCAACCCTGCAAGTGGCCTTCCAACTTGCAAGGAAAACTTGGGGGTTGGTGGCAGAATTGGCACTCCAGCCACTTTAAAAACCTTCATGCGGCTCCACACGGAGTTGCGTGGTGCCGAGGCATCACCCATTGCATATCATGTGTGACTGGTGCGGCCACGCGCTGTACACAGCTCACGCTTCCCTTCCCTTTCCTGTCTCTTCTCAGCTGGGGCTCTCATTCAGTGTGACAATTCTCAGTCTAACACATGCACGAACAGACTCCTATAGGGCTGATAATTTATGTAACAAAGTTCATAAGTGGTAGCTGTATAAGTTTAAACATTTCAAATAGATTATCTTGTGGTCAGTTGGCATATTTAGCTCTGTAAGTGGTTCTATAAAACTTTTTACTTAACTCTTTTATGGCGGGCAGAGGGCGAAAAAAGCAACAAATTTCGATAAAGCTCACCATTATGTTATAGGTAATCCTCTTTGCTTGGAGGATTGTTAGACTCGTTGACTTGATGTCGAATCCCTGTGTTTGTGTGAGCAGCATAGAATAAACGTCTAGAATGGCATCGACATCGGGCAAAAGAGTGAAGCGAATGTGCAAAGCAAAATACACAGTGAATGACATTTTGCGTATATTATTTTGAATTGGAGTCTGACTTGTTGTACTGTGATTTGGTGCAAGTGATCTGGAGATTGAGATCTGAAATGAAAGTGAGGTATTGGCATCAGCTGATCAATCCCCACCTGACGTGCCCAGCCGCTACAGCAGCCAGATCTCTAACACGCAGTGACAGCACACTGCATGCAGCAACAAAAGTTTTATGTTGAGTTATATGAGAAACTATAGCTTTGTTTTGTGTGCTTTTTAGAAACCTGAGTGTTTTTTTAGAAAAATATTCAGTCCTTGGAAAAAAAATCAATGATATGGTAAGATACTGCTTTAGTAATGTCCCACTTCTCACTTTTTCTCTCATAAGGCACAGCATGGGTATATGAGTTTTGTAATGTGGTTTGTTTCAGGGCAGCAGGCTGGGAAGGCTTCACGATCTGGGCTGCAGCATGCATTTTCACACACTGTTCATACTGCACTTTATGGCGCTGTTATAAATGGTGGAAAACATTACTAGCGCTCAAAGCTTTTGTTGGGAGTTGTTTTCTGCATTCTGTACAGAATACATTATTCTGCTGCTCATCTGACATTTTGAACCTGAACCATCTCCAAATAATTGAGCCATTGTTTTTCTTTTTACCATCCAGCTCTTCTTTGATAGCTTCCTTCGTGTCTTTATCCATCTCTATCCTGTCGCTGCCTGCAGGACTTACTGAGTGAAGTGGTGGGGGAGGGATGAGTTCAGAGAAAGAAAGAGTTAGGGCAGGGTGAAGTTGTGCAAGAGACAAATGGGGAGAATGAAAGGCGAACAGGTGGCTGAACGAGAATAATTTTAACTCAATATAGGCTTGATATTAACAATATTGTCTCATCCTATATCACGTATGAAAATGTCTATTTTTTAAAAATG
Source organism: Erpetoichthys calabaricus (assembly GCF_900747795.2). Lineage (NCBI taxonomy): Eukaryota > Metazoa > Chordata > Cladistia > Polypteriformes > Polypteridae > Erpetoichthys > Erpetoichthys calabaricus. The sequence continues at coordinate 206,193,860 of NC_041395.2, forward strand.
CAATATATCACCCAGCCTTATTGCCCAAACTACAAATAGATGTAGAAGTACAAAGTAGATGTAAAATTACAGCATCAGTTACATATTTCACAGATTATGTAGGTAAATGACAGGCAGCATGGTGTACTGAGTATAATACTCTCTACATCATCGTCTTCTATCATTTTTGCAGTCTGTTGGGCTCGGGCACCAAAATGGTTTACTGTATTCACTTTTCTTTTGCTGTATTCTTGTTCTTCCACCTCTTCACCATATTTTTTGTCCTTTTTACAGTTGGCTGGTAGGATACTTTATTTGCCATGTAAAGTAACATGAAAATATTGTCAGAAGTGATTAGTCTTGCATTACCTGCGAAACGCTTTCAAGTCACTTTCAGCGGTCATGCTGTCTTTCCCTGCCAATTGAGTATGATCATTATAGTGTCTAGAATGTGTATTTGTTACTTGCATCAACAGCTATCCAAAATTTGATTTCAGACTTGTCAGGATTGTTTGACTTTCACTGCATTGCATGAAAGGTCATATGATGCCATTTCAAGAGAGCTTATTGTAATTTTTTAATATAACTGAAATAGTTGGTGTGCCAGCAGTTTTCAGATTTTTTTTTCCTTTTGTCACACTTGTGTTTGATTATTAAGTGTGGCATTTTTTCATTGGTTATTTTACAGTTGGATGCTGAAGACACGTGGGAAACAAATGTTCACTATTGTCTAACACTGAGTGGATGTAAAAATGATATGCAAATGCAGTGAATTGTGAGCTGGAGGAGACAGCAATTTATGCCTGTGTGCCAGTTTTCAATGGTGTTGTTTTTGGCGGTAATATGGGGTTATTTGTGTTTATGTAAGAAGAAAAAAAAATCAGTTGTGTTTTTTGAATAAATTTTAGAGTTGTAGCAACATTGGCCTTTGAAGTGCAGCAACTTAGGAAAAATCATGGAATTTTTGGAATGTGATCTGCACACTGATTAATAAAAGTCAAGGAATGATTGGAGCATGACATGCATGCTGATAAAATAATTAAAGACATAAACAAAACACCAGTTGTCATCAACCATTCTGTTTCTGGTGTTAACCATTATTAGATTCTAAAAAAATCCTGCACAGACTTTCCATCATCAAGGAAAAACAAAAGTCTTGAAATCACAAGCATCCAGGAGAGGAGAGAAATGATCAATAATTGCTGGTTAGAAGCAAACCAGTTGGCATTAATGTTGGGAGCAAATTTCAGTTTAGTTCAATAGGTGTTATTGCATTTAAAAATCGGTGGGTGGGGGGGGTAGGAATACCCAGAATTTACTAGGGAACCTACAAGCACAACAAGAGAGGTGATGGTTGCAACAGGGCAGTTGCTGAAGAAGAATATTAAAGAGCCATACAGTTAGACAAAAATTAAGAGCATCGAATCACATATGCAGGGCAAAATCACTTTCCCCTGCTAATTTTGAGACACAGGTTAACAGAGATGGTTTTTAGATTAAAGCAAAGATCAAATTGTGTCAAGCAGCTCAGCAGCTGAAATACAAGCCTCCTCTAATTCCTGTGTGCACATTTGTTTCTATGAGACTTTGTCCTTTTGTCCCTTTTCACGTGCTACTTTCTAGAACAGTGTTTCTCAAACTTGGTCCTGGGGGACCCCTGTGGCTACAGGTTTTTGGTTCAACCAGATTCCTAATCAGTGACGGCACCTGATAACACTGAGCTCATTTAATTAGCTGGGATTTTTTTTTCTTTTATTCGACATTCAGAAAAGCATAGTAGTATGATTTTTATATTTATAAGACATTTAGAAATATTTCTGCTTTTGCTATAGATTTAAATGCTTAACTCTCTTTTGTTGATTTTATTATACTTTGCCATTTCTCTGTGCAGTTTTTTCCCCCTTCGTTGTATCTTAATAATGACAATTTAAAACGAGCAGAGCAGACACCCGGGCAAACAACACTGAATAATCAAAGGCTGCAACTACATTAGCGTCAGACCCACTAATTAGTAAATAATGGATTGATTAAACAATTAGAACACCTAGAGAAGTAGAATGAAAATCAAGATGAAAATACTGTTAAAAAGAAAAAAAAAATACATTATTCCTATATAACTGCATGGTACATTTAAAAATTTTTTTTTTTTTTTTTTTAGCAAACTTAGTTTTCTAACTTCTGTATTGTTCCCTAAACACAGAACTTGGAAAATATCAGTTCACTTAATTAGCCCAGGAGTTCAATTAAAAACAGAAGCTGGTTGGAACAAAAACCTGCAGACACAGGGGGTCCCCAGGACTGACATTGAGAACCCCTGTTCTAGAACATAATAATTTTGATTAGAACATTCTATTTTGTTGATTAAAATCTATCAATCTTACTTACCTTCTTGTTCAAAAATAACACTTGAGTTGAGTTTTGGTAGTTCTCAAAGTTTTTCCTCTTGTCTGGCAGCTCTATCCTTAGCATCTTCCCAATATACCCAGCGTCTTTCCTCTGTACATGTTCAAACCAACGCAATCTTGCCTCTCTGACTTTGTCTCCAAACCGCCAAACCTGAGCTGACCCTCTAATGTACTCCTTTCTAATCCTATCCATCCTCATCACATCCAGTGCAAATCTTAACATCTTTAACTCTGCCACCTCCAGCTTTGTCTCTTGTTTTTTTGGTCTGTGCCACCGTCTCTAACCTATAGAACATAGCTGGTCTCACTACCTTCCTATAGACCTCCTCTTTCACTCTTGCTGGTACCCATCTTCCACAGATTACTCCTGAAACTCTTCTCCAGCCATTTCAAACTGTTTGTGCTCTTTTTTTTTTTCTTTTCATCCCTCTTCCACAATCCCCATTACTTTGTACTGTTTTAAACTCATCCATCTTTGCCAACTCTACTCCCTGCATCCTCACCATTCCACTGATCTCCCTCTCATTTATTGTGCACTCTCACTACAGATCACAATGTCCTCACCGAACTTCGTAGTCCATGGGGACTCCTGTCTAATCTTGTCTGTCAACCTGTCTTGCAAGCAGGCAGCAAAGCTCCCTTATTAAAATAAAGAGTAGAAAGTCAAAAGTCAAGCTTAAGTATCCAAATAATGCTATATATATATATATATATTAAAATGGAGGAGTGAGGGAGTGAATTCTGCAATATTTTTACAGAAATCTTAAGTGTTATGAGGGAATGTCGCAGCTTAGTACTTGCCTAAACACGAATAGGCACTAATGAAGAACAGCAAGTCGTTTGAGAATTCACAGTAGGTGTATTGATAGCAGAAAAAAATACAAAAATAGTGTTTGAGATTATGAGTGATACAGAGAGAGGAACAGAGTATGCAATTGCAAAGCTTAAAATTATACTTAATAGTCATCAGAGCCCAGTCTGCCATGTTAAATATCTGTATTAATAAAAGGCAAAGCCCTCACTGACTCACTCATCACTAATTCTCCAACTTCCCATGTAGGTAGAAGGCTGAAATTTGGCAGGCTCATTCCTTACAGCTTACTTACAACAGTTAAGCAGGTTTCATTTTGAAATTCTATGTGTAACAGTCCTAATGGTCGACAACATCCTCCATGTTAAAGTTTCTTATTTATGGCCCCATCTTCACGAAATTTGGTAGGCGGCTTCCCTGCGCTAACTGAAACCAATGTACGTACTTATATCGGTGGTATGACGCCACTGTTGGCCGCCATATTGAACTTTCCAACAGTCTTTGTTAGTTATGGGCCCATCTTCAAGAAATTTGGTACGCGGGTTCCCAACACTAACTGAATCCTACTTGCGTACATATATACGTCCATAGCCTGCAGCTCGGTCGCCGTGTGAGGCAGCGTTGGGTCCCCCATCCCCACGCCTCCCACGTAGTTGGCTGCCTGCCTATATAAGGCTGTCCGTCACTCTGGTCTCTTCATTCCCTTCCTTGCTTCGCCACGGTATTCACATCTCCCTGCTGATAACTGCAGCCTTTTTATTTAATCCACAGCTTCTCCGCTGTTTTATTGTTCGTTTTATTACGATTATAGTTATTGTGTAGGTATTTTAGACTTAGTTTACATTGTTCAGGTACCCATTCCCTTTATTGTTCCAGCCGTACCCCCATTAACATGTCTATCGAAGGTTTACTTTTCTTCTTAATAAAAATTTTAAAGCAGTACTTCGCCGCTGCGAAGCGCGGGTATTTTGCTAGTTAAAAATAAATAGAGGCTGTTCCACTAACTATTGCGAGACTGAAGGAGAGATGGAGGAAAGACACTAACTGCAACCAAGTCAGGCCAGGAGAACTTGTTGATTCCGGAAGGTTCATTGGAACTGAGCATGGCCTTACTATCCGTGCTGTCATCTACCCCTGGCAAGTCAGCAGCACTGATTCCAACCAGGCTTGCTACTCTGCCCGCAAAGCACAGAGAAGACCAAAACCAACAATCTGAGCTAAAGGTAATGATCACCGCAATGATTACAGTAATCCCTCGCTATATCACGCTTCGTTGTTGGAAGGAAACAGCTACACCGCTGCAGGACATCATTACAGCATCAATGAGTCCACGATTCTTTTTATTTAAAAAGGAGGAAAAGCATATAAGATCTACGGCCGCAGTGTCCTTTAACCAAGGCGCAAAATGAGTTGCAAGTGGATGTGATAAGGCAGTAGTCTGGATGGAATCTGCTTTAGGGATTTGGATTGAAGAGTGCTGGAAGAACAACAACGGCGGTGCTAAACAGTCGCCTGAAGAGGCTCCTTTAGAAGAGCTGTAACGCTATCCTTTGTTGTGCAGTAAAATTAAACTCATCGTTATCGGACAAGTCGTCGTGTCATTGTTGGTGAGTAACCATAATTAATTATTTACGTACAGTACTTATTACATGTACATAGTTTAGTGTCACTGTACACACATTTTACGTTGTACAATTTTTCTAGCATTGTACGTATTTATTGCTGGTGGCCTGTCTGTCGTAATGGCTGTAACATATGTGATATCGGAGACGCTCGATATCTTTAAAATAATATTTAGGTTTTACTGTATGTAAACTCTGTTTACATACATAATTTCAACAAATCTTACCTAATATCTAAGAGAATACAAAGGGTTTATGCTGTATAATTGTGCGTGAAATGTTTATAATAATGTGGGAGAGTTTATAAGGGCTTAAAATATGTAAAAACTAGCAAAATACCCGCGCTTCGCAGCGGAGAAGTAGTGTGTTAAAGAGGTTATGGAAAAGGAAACATTTTAAAAATAACGTAACATGATTGTCAATGTAATTGTGTTGTCATTGTTATGAGTGTTGCTGTCTTTTATATATATAATATACACACACACACATAAACATATATATACATATACATATATACATATCTACATATACACATATCTACATATATATATACATATAC